>NW_019396363.1:336516-357179 GCF_000591075.1 Eurytemora carolleeae | reverse complement strand
AAAATGGACGTTCAGATTGCTTTCTCTTCCAACGAAAGCACCGTTATCCGTGTTCCCCTGATAAGGATTCCCAGGATTTGAACCTTGCTACCCTGGAAATTTCCTCTGGCCGTTGATACCAGCTCCAGTAGTAACGGGTTAAATACAATCAATACTATTTGTTTGTCCAGTTACTCAACTCATGATACAATTTAGCTTGGGTTGAATGAACTAGCTGGGTGGGTTTACACTAACTTTATGTTGGATAAAAAATGATTGTTTAGCATTGTCTTCAGTCTATGACAACAAATGCATCGATCAAATTAAGCTTTTATAGTATGCGATCTAGTGAGAAAAAAAAAAGTAATTCCATGCTGCAGTCTAACGCATTTTAAAACGAAACTCTTCTTCAAGCTTTTTCATTTACCTATAGCCAAGGAAAATCTTATAACCTTGATCGCAATGTTGTTGCTAATATTGAACAGATATATGTTGAAGGTCTAAAAATGTCGTCTCCGCTGCTCAATTTTTTATTTTACATATTCTTGAACCCAATTGCTAATCAACATAGCCAAAATATAAATGTAATCCAATTTCTATATCTGAAATAATGTAATATATAATATATATTCTGTAACAATATTGTTAAAATGAATATAAATATAATAATATAATATAAATATTTAGTTTTTTAATATTCTGTATCTAGGATATTTAAGCAATTTTTTTACTTGTAAAAGTGCTTTAGATGAAAAAGATTACAAGTGTGTTTTAACTTTGCAAACATATTTAATTACACTGTAAATCTATACGAGCAATAAAATAAAAAATTGTAATAAAAGTTTTTTTAATATAATATTTAAAAAATGTTTATTTGCAAACCAAAACTATATTTTTGAAATAAAGTGTTTTTATTAGACATATCTTTTATCCTGACGTAAAATAAGTTAAAAAAAGTTTGTAGATCTGCAGGGGCGTACGAGGGCTTTTGTTTTGGGGGGGGCACAATTTGCGCGCGTAAGCTCGCAAAAAAATTATGCCCCCCCTCCCACCTGAACTTGTTTTGTTCACCATAAAAATACACCAAAAAGACTACATTTTTGGGTGGTTAATAACCTTATATAGTCTAAAAATTATTCCTTTGCTTGAAAAACTAACTTTTTAACTTTACAAATTTATCACTTAACTCCATCACAGCTTCCCCCCCTCGTACGCCCCTGTAGATCTGAAGCTAAATATTTACAAAAATTGTTGTAAAATAAAGAGAATTTCAGGATCTAATAGCGGGAGCTGTTGGACTGCATCCAATAGAGAGCCAATATTTGATCACATAATAAGATTGACCAATACCGAGCTCCCCACGTTCTTCGCATCCTGCCAGTAATTCTACTGTCAAAATATTTTTAATTGTTAGATAATTGCAGCGAAGTGATATAAGAATTCAAGACAGTATCTCTGATTTCAAGGTGATAATCAGTTTAAATGGTGAGAAGCCTTACTTAACATAATTTCAGTAAAAAGCATTATTTTTCGGTTCAATTCTGAGATATTCTGAAAATCTTTTCCTTTGTTAAATTTAAGTTTACTTCAATTAAATAAGATGGGGTAAACTTTCCTTCTTTACTTTTAATGTAAAATGGCAGACTGGCAGGTTGAAAATTCCAGTCCTACTGGTAGATGCACAATTATTAAGATAAAAAGGGTTGGGGGCTCACTTAGTAACAAAGGTAAAGCCGATAGAGAATGATTTTTGGAAACCCCCCTCTCCCCCCTCCTATCAAATTTGTACATAACCACTTATTTTAAATATTTCAGCAAAAATTTTATTATTTCCTTTTTTATTATTTTAGGTTAGGTTGTTAAGACAATTTCTGGGCCGAACCCGAGCGCTGCAGCTAGGACAGGCTAGGGGGCCGAGCGCACCACAGAGGACAGGAGCTGCGGCCACATAACATTTTCAATTATTAATTTACCATTTGAAGCATTATTAAAAAGGATACTAATTAAAATTTTGTTTTGGAAAAAGAAGCATTTCTAAAAAGATGTCTACTGCTCAATTTCAGAACCTTTTCCATGCTATAGTTAATCTTAATTATTCTTCTGTGCTAAAATTCAAGGCTAATTTCCAGTTACTTATAAGTTGCAGAATAAGTTGATCTGTTTTATTTTAACCATTGACAGATTTAGCCTTAACACAGATAAATGACAGAATTTAATTGCTGATTTTCAATTTGTTTTGTTAAATTTTGACACTATGCTGTCGTAAATATTCCGAATATTCCGATCTTTGAACACAATTGTGTTGGTAGGGAGCAGTGGCGGATATAAGGGGGGTTATTGGGGTTATTTACCCCCCCCTAGAATCCTGGGGGNTAAGCAATATGAAGGACCAGATTCTACCTAAGCAATATGAAGGACCAGATTCTACCTAAGCAATATGAAGGACCAGATTCTACCTAAGCAATATGAAGGACCAGATTCTACCTAAGCAATATGAAGGACCAGATTCTACCTAAGCAATATGAAGGACCAGATTCTACCTAAGCAATATGAAGGACCAGATTCTACCTAAGCAATATGAAGGACCAGATTCTACCTAAGCAATATGAAGGACCAGATTCTACCTAAGCAATATGAAGGACCAGATTCTACCTAAGCAATATGAAGGACCAGATTCTACCTAAGCAATATGAAGGACCAGATTCTACCTAAGCAATATGAAGGACCAGATTCTACCTAAGCAATATGAAGGACCAGATTCTACCTAAGCAATATGAAGGACCAGATTCTACCTAAGCAATATGAAGGACCAGATTCTACCTAAGCAATATGAAGGACCAGATTCTACCTAAGCAATATGAAGGACCAGATTCTACCTAAGCAATATGAAGGACCAGATTCTACCTAAGCAATATGAAGGACCAGATTCTACCTAAGCAATATGAAGGACCAGATTCTACCTAAGCAATATGAAGGACCAGATTCTACCTAAGCAATATGAAGGACCAGATTCTACCTAAGCAATATGAAGGACCAGATTCTACCTAAGCAATATGAAGGACCAGATTCTACCTAAGCAATATGAAGGACCAGATTCTACCTAAGCAATATGAAGGACCAGATTCTACCTAAGCAATATGAAGGACCAGATTCTACCTAAGCAATATGAAGGACCAGATTCTACCTAAGCAATATGAAGGACCAGATTCTACCTAAGCAATATGAAGGACCAGATTCTACCTAAGCAATATGAAGGACCAGATTCTACCTAAGCAATATGAAGGACCAGATTCTACCTAAGCAATATGAAGGACCAGTTTTTATGAAGGCCCTTAATTGAAAACGAAAAAGGTTTTCCTGTCTAATGACAGATAAAAACTGTGCCTAATATCATCTTAAATAAACTAATATGAACAAACAAAGTTTAGAAAGCTCCTAATACAGGGTTACCTTAAAAGGATGAGACTATACAGCATTTATGAAGATTTTGTATATACACTGTGCGGCCTACAGACTAGAATCCAAACAAGGTCTTGGGGGGATTTTAGTGCGATTAAGAAATTGAATTCTGATTATTTGAAGATTCAAGCTGAGATTGAGGAGTGGGGGGGCAATTGTTTCAAAGTCTTGTCAACCCGTGGAGTTTATTGAATCTAAATGTGGTGGGATTTACAAAGATATTGAGCTTTGCATTTCGTGGGTCAGTATAGCAAGGGGGGAATATTCTATGGTTGGAAAATTGAATAGATGAAGAGCATCCGGAGGAGAGCCCTCACTAGAAGTTGTTCCACAAATCTACCAAACTGATCTACTTTGTCGTAATCTCGAAGTGAGGGAGTCATCTGAGAGCGGAAGTATGAATCAAGATGATGTATTCAACAATTAACAAGGAATCCAATTGAAAATCTCCCTGGGGGAAGATCTCAACTTAATTTATCCCGTGCTGAGATATAGTGCCTGAAGAAAATAGTGGCAGCACTGTAGTTGCAATCAGGTATAGAAACCCCTTTTCCCCAGTTATATTCAGGGTATCCTATCTTTGCTAGACAGTTAGTTAGGGATGAGAGATCTAAGGATAATAACTGTAAGCCAACCAGGAATGGTACAATTAGCAGCAGAGTTAGAGAGTCTAATATGTTTGCAGTTGCATCAGGTATAGGAAACCCTGTTCCAAGGTCAAATCCAGAGCATTCTACCTATGCTAGGAGCATTGACTCCACAGATCAATCTAGGACCAAGATGAGAAGGACAGAGATGCCTGGCTCCTTCAACAGTGTGTTGGACAACATACAAGTTCCTCAGTCTAACCCGGCTATAGGAGCACCTGCGGTTGCTGATTGTCTAAAATCTTTTGTGAGCTGTGTACAAGCAAGGTTTACTGCGATAGATGAAGGACAGGAAGATTAAAGGAGAGAAACGTTGTCACTGGCGAACTCGATGAGGGAATGTGATATTGTATGTAATGCTACGAAGCCTGCAGTCCAGGAGTTAATGGTGAATAATAACCCGTAGTGAATTAAAGCTGTAATCATACATGTAATGAGATTTACTTCAAATTGTTCTAGTTTCACTCTACTTAAAGCCTTCTAAGAGTTTGGACACACCAAGGAATACAAAATCCGAACATGAACAACATTTAACATTACCGTCAGAAAAGCAACAATAACCTTGCATTTTTTCATTTTTACACGCTGCAATTTTAAAATTTAGGATTTTTCAACCATTTTCATTAATAGAAATTTCAAGAACTTTTTCAGAATTATCTTGAATGAAACTGTGTGCAATACAAATTGCTTCTCACTATGCTTGTTTAAAGGGAGTGTTCGCTAAAAATGAAAGGGGGTATAGGCTTAAGGCGAAAAGTATTTGATGGTGATTGTTCCTAAGCTTACTTCTATCTGTTGCGTCTATAAAAGAGAAAAAGGTTAAACACAACTCAAACTGAAAAACAAGGAGTCCATACAAAATCAGAAAGTTGCTAAATTTGACTCAGATCGTAAAAAAATCTATTTAATTTCAATCAAATCATTCAGATATTACAACCTATAATCATTAAATTTTTTTCGACGCATTTAAATATAGTTAATACTTAATATTATTTTCTTATTGTTTTATAAACATTATGCACTGAAAACAACGATTTTTAGTCCGCTAGGTGTGTGTCTCTACCATGTGGGACCATTCAGAAACATCGAAAGCAGAGACACCTAGAGGCCAACTAATGGTTGTTTAAATTGCATCATATGTAAAAGAAATAAAAAATATACATGAAATATCAACTATGCATCGAATAAAATTCGATGACTATAGGTTGTAATATCTGAATGATTTGCTTGGGGTTGAATTGATTTTCTTACGATCTGAGTTAAATATTGGAACTTTCTCATTTTAATAATAATAATAATAATAATAAATTTATTTCAAACTAGATTGATTGTTACATAACATTTTATGGTCAATGTATATATATAAGTTGTCGAAAAATTAAAATTTGTTACAGTATTTATGTACATAAATAGTCTTTCTCTAGTTTGAGGACTAACAGAGACTAGAGACTGTTTGAATTAGCCCATTGATAAAATATTTTTTTGGGGGCTGATCCTTTCGTATAAGTTGTTTTTAACAATTTTCTTCTTATAGCCGCAACAAATAGAAGTAAGATTTATCACCATTGAATTTTTTTGGACGTAAACCTATACTGCCTGTATTTTCCCCTAAAACTCCGTATAGATAAAACAGGGAAAAAAACTGTGATATCTCAATGGTTTTTATTTAACAACTTCATAAGTGATTTGTAATTCAGCCAAGTGTAATTCCTAAATAATATTTGAAAAGTTTATTTTTAAAGTAACAATGTGTGTAGGGTAAAGTGTAAAGTTTAGAATCTAAAAAGGAAACCCTACTTTGCACTTTGTACAATAACATTCCAAAGTGGAAAGTCTAAAAATGTAGTGTTGAGATTATATTTTAAGAATTATTTTTTTAATTTTAAAAAGATTTTTATAAAAGACAATTACAAACTTGTACAACAATATATAGTATATTGTTACGCGAGCCATGCTGCGTGTAGAAAGTCTGCTTGTCACCCCTGGGTATTTCTGAGTTCTCCCTGAAGATCTGTACGGAATGTATTGTGAAAGAACTAGTTTAGGAACTGTTTACAGTCCGACTGCGCAGACGCAAGATTTCTAGCGGAGTAGTAGTTATATTTATATTCAGTATATGTTTNATAAATTTTACCATAAATACTAATAGATAAATTTTACCATAAATACTAATAGATAAATTTTACCATAAATACTAATAGATAAATTTTACCATAAATACTAATAGATAAATTTTACCATAAATACTAATAGATAAATTTTACCATAAATACTAATAGATAAATTTTACCATAAATACTAATAGATAAATTTTACCATAAATACTAATAGATAAATTTTACCATAAATACTAATAGATAAATTTTACCATAAATACTAATAGATAAATTTTACCATAAATACTAATAGATAAATTTTACCATAAATACTAATAGATAAATTTTACCATAAATACTAATAGATAAATTTTACCATAAATACTAATAGATAAATTTTACCATAAATACTAATAGATAAATTTTACCATAAATACTAATAGATAAATTTTACCATAAATACTAATAGATAAATTTTACCATAAATACTAATAGATAAATTTTACCATAAATACTAATAGATAAATTTTACCATAAATACTAATAGATAAATTTTACCATAAATACTAATAGATAAATTTTACCATAAATACTAATAGATAAATTTTACCATAAATACTAATAGATAAATTTTACCATAAATACTAATAGATAAATTTTACCATAAATACTAATAGATAAATTTTACCATAAATACTAATAGATAAATTTTACCATAAATACTAATAGATAAATTTTACCATAAATACTAATAGATAAATTTTACCATAAATACTAATAGATAAATTTTACCATAAATACTAATAGATAAATTTTACCATAAATACTAATAGATAAATTTTACCATAAATACTAATAGATAAATTTTACCATAAATACTAATAGATAAATTTTACCATAAATACTAATAGATAAATTTTACCATAAATACTAATAGATAAATTTTACCATAAATACTAATAGATAAATTTTACCATAAATACTAATAGATAAATTTTACCATAAATACTAATAGATAAATTTTACCATAAATACTAATAGATAAATTTTACCATAAATACTAATAGATAAATTTTACCATAAATACTAATAGATAAATTTTACCATAAATACTAATAGATAAATTTTACCATAAATACTAATAGATAAATTTTACCATAAATACTAATAGATAAATTTTACCATAAATACTAATAGATAAATTTTACCATAAATACTAATAGATAAATTTTACCATAAATACTAATAGATAAATTTTACCATAAATACTAATAGATAAATTTTACCATAAATAAACCTTTTTTTAATTATTTCAAATTATTCTAGGATCAAGTAAGTGATATTCTGCCGGCCACAGTGAGATATTTTTTTTTAAATAAAAAAATTGTTTTAAAAATACAGTTAAGCTTAAAAAAGAGCCAAGATGTTTATTCTTTTCAGCTATGAGGAAAAAATGCACAAAGCTGTACAAAGTTTTTTGAAATTTTTGCTATAGCCCTTTTTGAAAATATATGCATATTTCGCGTTTTGTAAATTCATCCAGATATTGAAAATGCAACAAAAATTGACATGAGAAAAAAGTTAAGGAGTAAACTGGCTTTGTAATTTCTCCGCTTGAAAAATGAAAATATGTTGAACTTTTAATATGGTTAACAGAACTGTGACATCTTTAAGTTGTTAGATTATTCTAATTGTATTACGCCGCAGCCTGTGTCCCAATAAACATGGGAATTGAGAGACGACTTGAATATCGTCTTTGATTTCTGATAAAATTAATTATCAATTAAAATGAGTTTTCCAAAATGTAATCTATCTACATACAATCTTTGTATCAATTTAAAATTAACAGAGATATTAAATATTTGAACACTGTTGTTGATTTTTAATAAACTGGAATCTGTATAATTATTTCTCAATAGCTCAGTTAATTTAAAGCTGAAAAAATGGTAAACCACATTTTGGAAATCCCGAGACTAATGTAGTTTTAGGTTTTAACTGTTTCAACTGTGATACTACAAAATTAAATTTACGAAATAAAGCCGCTTGGAACAAAGACGATATATAGAAGTCGGTATTTAACCCTATCCCTGCTGGGTACTTTAAAACCGGATACGCTGGGGGCTAGGCTAAGTTTGAACCCCCCCCCCCTCTAAATCCCATGTTTTATGTCCAAAAATGACAAATGATACATAATTGAAAGCTCTTATTCTCTACTTTTAGAATCTGTAAAAAAAGCAAATTTGCAAATATCGATTTTTTTTGCAAATTTGGGACACTTAATCTTATTTTCCTGCTCTGATTGCAGAGGAAGTTCCCTTCCCCCCCTCGTGTCATTTTTCTTACTAAACTTTAAAAGCATCTTCAAAGAATTTACAAAGAATTTACCTAGAATTTACCAAGAATTTACCAAGGATTTACCTAGAATTTACAATTGAATTTATCTAGAAATTCGATTGTGTAAGAAATTAAATCAACAAAACGTTAATTGTTTTTTACAATGGTCCGTAAAGAATCTTCTGTTATACAGACTGTGCATACAGTGGTAACCAGACAACGATTGTCGTCTTCTTCTGCAATCTTTCTTACTTTTTATTTTTTGCAAATATATCCTCATATTTTGTAGTTTTCAGCTAATTTATACACCATAACATTTTCCAGTCACTACAAAGATTAGAGATGTGGGTACGGGCGCGCTATGCTGGGTAGTTTTGCTAGTTATAAATTAATATAATAAAAATTTTGTAAATTTTTTGCTTGCCCCTTTTTTGTATATTGCCTATTAAGATTTAATTAATTTGAATATATTATGTGTAACAGTTTTTAGTATTTAAAACTCTTTTGGAAAACATAAGCAATTTACTTTCTTCAAGAAAAATTTTGAAATTTCCGAATTTGTTTTTCTTTAATCTTCTAGTGTGCATGCACAATGCACATTCATTAAGAGTACATATTCAGCGTTATCAAACAGGGGAGGTGGGATTTCTCCCAAGATATTGAGAGGGGAAGGGGGGGAAGTCCCCTCCCTCCTTATACGACATTTTTATCACTATTATTATTATTGTTACTTTTATTCAATATAGAATTAAGATAAAAAAGATTTTATATCGTCTTCTGTTTTCCTTATCTTCTTCCATATTTAGCATTATCTTTCAGTTGATAAAAAACCTTGTTTCACATTTTTTAATGGAAGTTTTAAAATCGGGATTTTTGTTCCTTTTTATAAATCTAATTGCTGGATTTCCGTTCCCAGAGGAGTGTGGGATAACATACATAGAGCCGAGTAATATAGAGAATGCTACGCGGCATGAGGACGGGAAAATTGTTGGAGGATTTGAGGCTGTTCCCGGGTCATGGCCATGGCAGGCGTATCTTAAATATCGGGTAGTTTTTCCTTTTTTTTCTAACTCCCCTACTCCCTACGCTGTGCTAAAAAATAGCGCAATAATCCATGATCATGTACGACTACGGGGAATATTTTTCTTTTACAATGTACAAGAGAAGCATTTCACGAATCACAGGTTCCTTGGTTTTACGCAAGATCACACTTATGTTGAATAAAAAATGTTTTAAAAAGTTTAAATACATCGTTGAAATTGCTTAAAATACATAGTTTTCATTTTTAAAACGTATTATGTTCTTTTTGTCTTTTTAATAGAATTTTATTTTTAGAAATGTTATCTTTTATTTATGTTTCAATTCCCTGATATTCAAAACAAGCTTATCATGCAATATGTGTTTTAGAATGCTATCTTTTACTTACTTTGCAATTCCTTGATATTCTGCAAAAACAAGCTTATCATGCAAGATTTGATTCTTTAAGTTAGTCAATGTTTTTAAACTCCTAAATAATTTGACTGATAAAAGAACAAAAAGCATAATATCAATTTCTAAATCAATAATCTTAAACTATCACTAGTACTGGCATTTTCAAATGTGGCCTGTCTTTTTGAGCTTTCAAAAATGGAGAATCAAAAATTTGGCCTTTGTTTTTAGGCATTTCATGCACTGTAAAAAACTGCATCTCATTTCAAGCATCTGGCTGAAATTTTAGCACTAAGCAACTAAAGCAAACTGTACAATACTAATACAAACAATTTAAGGGAAAAAAACTTTATGTTCATGTCATGTTGAAGAAAAAGAATGTTTACTATAATTTGGTGACAAATACAGTATAAACACTCTGTCATAAAAAAACAAAGACGATCTTTGTAAGTTGTCATGTTTACCAGGGAACACCCTGTAGCTGATAAATCTTCTAGGGAGATTTTTCTTGTGGCGGAACTTTGATCCATCCTGAGTGGGTTCTATCAGCTGGACATTGTTTCCATGGTGCAGCACAACCCTTCGAGTGGACAATAGTTTTAGGTAACTTATAGGAACTGAACATGCACAGTGATCCAAAGGTTGCAAGATCTCACGGAAACATCGAGAACAGCTAATTCTTCTTTTTTTGCGAAATTTCACTTCAATCTCTTTCGCGAAAAATTTCACTTCAATCTCTTTCGCGAAAAATTTCACTAAATTTCCGGGTTTTTTATGCAAAAAATACGGTCCATTTAAAATATTTTTTCTTGTAATTGGCGGGCTCATGGCTTGCTGGATTTGGGTGAGAATACGTGGACGGACAAAACTCGGAAAGAAAAAGAAAAATCGTTTCGCGAAAATTTCGCATCTTCGCGAGAAAAAAACCAGGGAAATATGCGAAAAAAACACGGAAATTATGCGAGTAAAAAACAAACGAACGAGCTGGATTTGGTTGTACGTACGTGGAGTGACAGAAACTCAGAAAGATAGCTGGAGAAATCAAATTCTCTTCATCAAACATTTATTAAAGTAAAGGAAAAAAAATTATTAATATGATATAATAAAACTTTAAATGTTGAGCTCTCAGAGCAAAGAAATCCACAAGTTTTTTGCGCAACTAATTGTTGCAGCTACAACACTTATGGTTTTCGCGAAATATTTTTTTTAATGGGTACCGTCGGGAATCGGGAATGTTCCCCTTTCAATGGAAGGTCACATGAAATTACAATGACAGTCCCTTTATTTTCAGGAGAGTTTGATGATACTGAGGTGGATGGTTGGGAACAAACTCTTGAAGTTTCCGACATCTTTGTTCATCCTGATTACAATAATCATGATATTGATTATGATTTTACTCTGATTAAACTTGCTAAACCTGTTGAGCTTAATGATCATGTTGCTCCGGCTTGTTTCCCGTCAGAAAAAGATGATCTTGCTTCAACCTTTCCTCCAGGTTAGTATTTCTGCTAGTGAGAGGTNCTGGGGGGGGGGGGGTCCCTTTTTTAACATCTTATTTGGCATAACTCAGAAAGTATTGATTTGAGTTTCTTAGGCTGTTCAAATATCTTGTCTTTCTCGCATGCTCTCACTTTAAACCGCACAAACTTAGATTAGATATCTGAGTTCAGTGTTAATAATTTTGCTAAATTAAATTCAAATTTACACCAACCTTTTTTGTTGCTAAATAATAAGTTTAAAAGACCTTAGCAACGTCAAAAGATTGCAGAATATGAACAACGCCGCAATTTTCATAAGTTATAAAGGTGTGCCTTTTTAATTATTTATTTTAATAAATTTAATTTATTAATTTTAATTGATTTATGCAAACTGGGATGATAAAACGATAGATCATTATATATTAAATTGTACAGGTCAGGTTTGTATCATCTCTGGATGGGGTTCCATCAACCCTGAAGGAAATATCTGGGGACCAACATTGAAGCAGGAATATGCTCAGCTCTGGACTAATCAGGAGTGTGGGGAAGCATATCAACCTGAATGGGTAACTGACAGGTACACTATCAACCTGAATGGTTAACTGACAGGTAGGCTATCAGCCTTAATGGGTAACTAACAGGTAGACTATTGACCTGAATGGGTAACTTGCATGTAGACTATTAACCTGAATGTGTAACTGACAGGTAGACTATCAACATGAATGGGTAACTAACAGGTAGACTATCAACCTGAATGTATAACTGACAGGTAGATTATTAACCTGAATGTGTAACAAACAGGTAGACTATCAACCTGAATGGGTAACTGACAGGTAGACTCGTAGACTATCAACCTGAATGTGTAACTGACAGGTAGACTATCAACCTGAATGGGTAACTGACAGGTAGGCTATCAACCTGAATGTGTAACTGACAGGTAGACTATCAACCTGAATGGGTAACTGACAGGTAGGCTATCATCCTTAATGGATAACTAACACGTAGACTATTAACCTGAATGTGTAACTGACAGGTAGACTATCAACCTGAATGGGTAACTTACATGTAGACTATTAACCTAAATGTCTAAATGACTTGACCAATTTTATGAAAGTTTGAATCTGTTTTAAATAAAAAATTTTGCATGGAACCCCATAAACTTTCAATAAAAAAAACATTGATAAAGAATGTATCAGGATGGTATGTGCTGGATTTCATCTAACTGGAACCGAAGATCCTGAGAGATGTGCTTCACTAGGATTTGGGGATAGCGGTGGTCCTCTAGTCTGTAGGTAACTGGGCTTTTTTTGTAGATTTTACATATTTTTTCAGAAATTTCTCCAAAATTAAATTGCAAATACATTAATTTATTGGTTATGGACAGTTTTTCTTCTTCTGGCAAATTAAGTAAAATTTTGTGAAAAAATTCATTATTAGAAGTCAAACATTTGTTTTATTACTATCTCACAGATTTAGGACAAAAGAAAGATAGAAAAGAAAAAATCTGACTAAAGTCCAAAGAAGGATCTTTTCAGTAGGGCTAGATATTTTTAACGGCGTTAACGGCAAATATTTTAGAAATCTTAAACGGTGCCAGCTGTTAATGAGCCGTTATCAATTATTTTATGAAAAATTAGCTGGACAAATTCCAAGACAAAAATTGCCAAAAAAAACCATCAAAATGCATAACATTAAAAAATTCAACAATTAAGCGAGGGGAAAAGTATATTTTATTTTTTGCAAGTTTCGTGAAATTTAAAGCAGAAAGAATGAACGAAAGTCGCAGTTTTTTTTAACTCACATCCGTTTCGTTTATGTATGCTTACAACCGTTTCGTTTATGTATGCTTACAACCGTTTCGTTTTTCTTTAAGAACGGTTATTTCCCTAAGTCAACGTAACAACGTTTTAAAAATTAATGGTTTTTGCCGTTCGTTCAAAATCTTCGTTTCTTTAAAGGAACTTTGCCCAGGTTAAATCCTCCAGTCTGTTTTGTACGTTTTTTTCTAAACGGAAGATTTTTACATTTTTTTTACAACGGGAATTAAACACAACGCATATTTCTTTCCTTGCATTGACCGCGGTAATTTAGATTTTTCTTTTCTATTTTTCATTTGCATTGGATTTATTAATCTATGGAAAAAGTTGTTAAGTCAAATTAACATTAAACACATGACAACTGTCTAGAGGACAGTGTTTACAGTTTTCAAGCTATTGGTAAAAGTATTTGCTAACTAACTTACCAGCAAATACACATACGCGACTGCTGCAATGTCATTTTCCTATTCCAAGTTTTATGGGTCCTACTGTATACAGTTTTTTTTTTACTTTTTTGCCCATTTTGGCATAAATACAACTGCCCCAAAATCAATTTTACAATATAATTTCAGTTGACTTTAGGGAAAAACAAATTTAAAGCTTAAACAAGTTTCCCAGAAAAATCCGGCAGATGTGTTACAAAAATAAATCACGCAATCTCATTTTAAATCTAAAATCTATTTCTAAAAAACACGCAACCTTTGAGCACAGTATTCTGCAAAAAGTTGAAAATAATATCAAATTTTTTTATAAGGTAAAAAGTGATTAAAAATTTCTAAAACCCGGTTGAAGTCGAATTATCCAGACGTTTACACTTTTAACATAACTCATCCATTCTTATTTGCATATTAGGCTGCATACCTTAAAGGTTTGAATAAAAAAGTCCTTAATATTAGAAACAAATAACAATTAATGGAAGGGATTGACATTTGTGATTCACATCTAGCCTTGTCTCATAAAATAGAATATTTTTATTTCTGGGGAGGAAATTGTCAGAATTAAACACTTTTCAAAAAAATCGTCGATCCAATTAAAATTCCATGTACAGTCCCTTTAAATTGTAGGCATCCTGATACTGGACGATGGACCCATGTTGGAGCCACCAGCTGGGCAGATTTCTGTTATCCAGACTCATATACACCAGGCTAGGGCGTATACATTATACACACACCACTCTAAAAGTTGTATGATTCCAAGAAATATATAGACCAGGAACCGCCATATCTAATGCGTCAAATTTGTGTACTGCAGTGGGAGGCGATCAAAACAAAGAATTCAGGGGCAAACCATCAATTATGAGGGGGGGGGGGTGAAATAAAGTATATTGCTATCGTAGACACGAATACTGATTATAAAACGAAAGACTATTTGTTACTTGAGAGTATATGCTTTAAAGGCAGGATAGGGAAATGATAATTACCAAGATTATATTCAAATTGTAAAACGTTATATGGTAAAATTGGGATGTTTTAATAAAAGCAAAAACAATTCCTCACTCCACTCCATGGGGTTTAAACCTTGGGAGGAAGGATGTAAACCTTGGGAGGAAGGATACAAACATCGGCAGGAAGGGATTAAAACTTGGGAGGAAGAATGTAAAACTTGGGAGGAAGGATACAAACATCGGCAGGCAGGGTTTAAACCTTGGGAGGAAGGGTTTAAACCTTGGGAGGAAGGATACAAACATCGGCAGGAAGGGTTTAAACCTTGGGAGGAAGGATGTAAACCTTGGGAGGAAGGATACAAACATCGGCAGGAAGGATTTAAACCTTGGGAGGAAGGATGTGAAACTTGGGAGGAAGGATACAAACATCGGCAGGAAGGGTTTAAACCATGGGAGGAAGGATGTAAAACTTGGGAGGAGGGATACAAACATCGGCAGGAAGGATTTAAACCTTGGGAGGAAGGATGTGAAACTTGGAAGGAAGGATACAAACATCGGCAGGAAGGGTTTAAACCTTGGGAGGAAGGATGTAAACCTTGGGAGGGTGGATGTAAATCTTGGGAGGAAGGATGTAAACCTTGGGAGGGAGGATGTAAATCTTGGGAGGAAGGATGTAAACCTCGGGAGGAAGGATTTAAACCTTGGGAGGAAGGATGTAAACATTGAGAGGAAAGGTTTTAAGTTTTAAAAGAAAGTTAAACCTCGGAAACAAGGATAAGTGGAAATCTTTTTACCTTGCTTCTCCTTTATATTTGAACAAATTTCACTGAGCATGAATAAATTTTCCATATTGATCTGAAACCCAAAAATCATATTTAAATAAGTAATTTGTATCCGCACTAACTTAATATAATAACTAGTTTCTTTTGTTTTTAAATGTAACATCACTCTGTTTATTAGTGTTTAATCCTTTCTCTTCAACTGCTGTGGGGGCACTGGATTTGTTTACATTCCTCCCACAAGTGTACAGTACACAATTTGCGTATATCTGAGTTGGGCGTTCCTGGTCTATATACTTGTTGTATGATTCGAGCTGGTACAACATGTACAGTATATGCATTTAGTCGTACTGTCTAAACTACACAGTCTGAACTACCCAGTGTACGTAGAGTCGACCCACAGTGTACATTACAAAGGAGGGGATAGGGTGGCAATGACCCCCCCCCCCCCTTGGACTGCAGAGTTGCCAATTTGCCGCGAAAAAAGTCATATTTGGGGATTAATATATTTTTGGGAAAAGATACAAAAAAAGATAAAAATTAAAAAGTATATCTATGCTATATTTAGGCTCATTTTTTCTTCTTCTAAAGCTAAAGTTAGACAGATGTTTTCCCTCCTTAACATTTTTAATAAAGGAACTGAATACTCGTCTTAATATATAAGGTCCACGCCGTTAGGAAAATATTAAAGGTCTTCGACATCAGGTTGCAAAGTTAAAAATAAGACAATTATATGTTGAAACCGTGAGTTCCTTTAAATATTTGCGCTTGAGCAACCCCCCCCCTTCCCCCTGGTTTATAAAACTCCTGCCTGTACTAAGATTAATCCCCCGGGTGTTGTAAAACAACCCAGACCGATGGAATATTTAATTGCTTCTCCAAATTTTACAATTAAAAACTAATTCAAAATGTCTTCTTGTTATTTATTGTTGCAAAATTAAAAAGAAACGATGAAGAAGGGAAAAGAAATTGTTTTTATAAAACAAAACCAACATTGATAAATTTAAAATCATATTTCTAAAAAAATTCTTCAAGTGGACGGAGTGATTTACTTAACAAATTGAATACAATCCAATCCTATTAATACACTTATTTGAACTTATCAAAAACTTTAGATTATTTCTATTTAAAAAAAAAATACAACTTCAAAAAATTATGTTTTTTTTTCTCAGATATTTTTATTAGTCAAAAAAAGTTATCAAGAACATTTCCAAACATTAAAGTAGAAACAAATAAAAAACTTTTCTGTATTTATTTATTTACTTGGTGACAAATATTAAAATTTTCCACTGTAGAATCAAATATGCTTAATTTACCTAACTTTAATCCGTTTCTATTGCTCTTGATTGAACATAAATATCATGAACAAACTTTTCTTTTTTAAATAACATATTTTCTTTGTGGCTGACTGCCTGCCACACTTAAAACTAATTATAACAAAGTACAACCTATGTGTATTGACATAATTTAAGTCATATTATGATCTCAAATTTAACCCTAAACAAAAAAAACGTAACAGACTTTACGTACATATAAATATATAGTCCAACAAAAATATAAAATATTTAAATACAAAAAATGTTTAGCAGGTGAAAATGGGTTCTAAAGTTAAGACTTCTTGACTTTTTATAGAAACCCAAATTTAAATTGGCCAAAATGAACTTTTGTATATTCCCCTTTCCCCGCCTTATCTCTTGAAATTGTATTAAAATTTCCTTGTTCTTTATGGAAAAAAGTTTTGTCATTTAATTTCCATATTTTCATTCTACATTGTTGTGTTATCAACCCTTTTACCCCTATATCAGGGGCAGAACATTTCTTATTGTGAAGGGGGGGGGGGGGAAGCTACAGGGAGTTTGACTTCATTCTAAATAATTCAGAGAAAATACAGTGATAACCAGAAAGCTTTGAAATTGGAATACGACTTAATTTATGACTTTAAAATTCCAATGAGCATGAGACACATCAATTGTCCAGTGTAAACAGACCCATTTCACTAAGTTAGTGCTTTAATAAGTGTCTAGTATATTTATTTGCTTTGTAACAACATCAAATATTGAAATAATACCGTCTTCCTATTTCATTGTTTTCTGGTTATCGCTGTATTAGAAAGTTTTCTAAATATAAACACACAGCAAAAATTCTAAATTTGTTTTATTATCTTGGGTCAGCACTCAGCACAAGCATTTTTAAACATCATACCGTGGTAGACGGTTATATCAATACAATGAAAACGACTTTTATTTTAGTTTAGATTGTTAGCATAGCTTTTTTCGAATTACAAGTTTACAACTAATCAAAAAGGGGCTTTTTAATACTACTGTTTCTGTTTATGTATTGTCAGCTTGATATAAATCAAAGCTTAAATCGAAAGTCGTCTTTATTGTATTGATATAATCGCCTTCCACTATATTTCATGAGGAATTTTTAATTTCATCAGAAAGTATTGAAATGGGTATTTAAAGGTTTTTTTACTTTTTAAAAATTAATTGAATAAAATTGAAAACATGGAATTCAGGGATAAGCTTCGTAATCAATTGTCTTACTTTTATAAATGGATCGTGGCCATCTATTCAAAAGATCGTTTAAAGATCAAGCTTTAAGGAACATTATTTGTATTGACTTCCGATTTACCCAGTCAACCGATTCACTACGGTACCCTCAATGCAAATGTTAGATATCGTTTCTTTTCTGTTTTTAAAACAGATCATTTCTGTCAATCTTCTTTCATTTTTATGCTGCAAAAATCAGCAAGTTCCTTAAATTTACTGGATTTGTTTTGCAAGTAGGTAGGTAAGATAGAAAATTCCTAATTAAAAGAATAAATATTGTCAAACTCAGGGGGACCAAACATTTTCGAATTTTTTTGGAGTTTTTTTTTTAAACTGTAAGATTTTCTTTCCTGTTGTTGCTCACACAGAAAAAATTCTATATCCCACACCCCTTTGATTCCACCCTTTCTTGATAAAACTCGTAACTTTAAGATAATGTGAGGAAACTTTAATTTTCCTTCTCTATAAACTTTAATTTTCTTTAACAAGATTAAATAAGCTCAAGCACAGGGAGGGGAGGGGGGGAGATGCGGAAGGGGGAGGGGAGAGAAGGAAGGTTTAGGTTATGTAGGGAGGGAAGGTTGAGAAGATAGGGGGAGGGGAAAGGGAGAATGGAAGGTAGAGGGGAGAGGAGGAAGGTTTAGGTATATGAAGAGAGGGGGAAGGGCAGCATGAAGGTAGAAGAGGAGATGAGAAGTGAGAAAGGGAAGGTTTAAGTGGATTAGGGAGATGGGGGCGAGCAAGGGTAGAGGGAAGGTTCCACAAGTCCTTCTCCATTTTATTCTAAGCTAATTTTTTATCGATAAAGTTCTGACAAACGTAATGACGAATTAAAAAGAAAAAACAAATTTAGATATATCTTTAATATAATTTCTTAAATAAAAAATATATCTATGGTAAATGCTATTATGGAAAAATCACAAAGAAAAATAACAATTTCTTTAATAATACTAAATTAACATGGTTTTCTGACAAAAGTGAAAGACGAGTCACACAAAGTTATTTAAAGTTGGGATTTTCTAGATCAAGACAAAAAACATTGATCTTCATGCAGGGGCGGACACAGGATTTAAGTGAGGGGGTGGCAAGATTTTTTAGGAACAAAAAAATTGATAATTAGGAACAAAATTAAAGGATTAGGACATTTTGTCTTCATGCAAATGTGATAGACATAATGTGTTGAATCTAAAAATAGAAACTCTTTCTGACTACAAGGTTATTCCCAATCCATCTCTTCATCCAGTTCCTTGGTCTCTGTGATGTCCACATCCATCTTAACTACTTCCTCCTGGTCCTGGTTCTCCTGAGAACAAGCATTTGTTTTTAGGATTTCCTCATTGAAACTCTCATCACGCGACTCTATCTTAACTGCCTCACTATCATCCTAAAAGTAAAGCAAAATAAGTCAAAACTTTTAATTTGAGAATCTTGGATTAAACATTGATCTCCATCTTATATGCAGATCTACAGATTAATTTAATTCCTCTTCAAATTCCAACATCCAATTTTAAAGATGGAAACATTGGATAAAGAGATCAACCATTGAAGATAACGATACTTTATAGACAAAAGTTCCGACCTATAAACCCACAAACAATTCATTCCAAAACCTTATAATGTACAGCCTGATAGTTTATGTATCTGTACTTCTCTGTTAGTGAAAATTGATTAATTACATAAGTTATCTTTCTAAAGGTAGCTTAAATAACTGATTTTCTAGTGGTTTCTTTAGATAGAAGTAACCTAAATAAAGTAAAACACTTGTCTTCGGATTTTCTTTACAGCTACAAATAAAAATCTTTAATTGAATTTTCAAGTTGTTTGTTCAAGGTACAGGGTGTCCCAAAAAACATGGGAATTCAGTGACGAATTCAATATCGCCTTTGTTATGAATTAGCAATTGTAATACCTAATTTCAAAAGCCATAATATTATTATGTCTGCTCGAGTTTATTTCATGAAAAGGGTAAAAGACTGTAAAGATATGTCTATAATGTCTCCGCAAAATAAACAGTGAAGACGGACAAGTTTACTCTGTTTGTATATTGCAATTTTCTTGTTTTACTAAGTACAACCGTATGCAGTCAAAACATAAACAAACAAAATGTGAACATAGCAGACGAAACTCTTACAGATTACAGCTTTCTCAGTAGGTATCACTATACGAAATCAAAGAATTAGTTAAAAAGACGATATCGAATTCGTCACTGAATTCCCATGTTTTTTGGGACACCCTGTACAATAAAATTAATCTTTTCTACCTCTGCTGAATCATCTTGTGAATCATTTGCTCTGCTATGATCCTGAATATTGGATCTTGGAGACCATGATAGTCGTATTTGCAGGTGATTTTGGTGATTTTTTACTTGGCTTCGAGACTGGATCTCAATCTCAAGGTCGACTGGTTTTTCTGTATTTTCCTCTATTTTCACTGGGACTTCAACAACCTGGAATTGTAACAGATAATTATGATATCATAGAAAGGCATTCATAGAGTTTTAAAATGTTTTTGATATGTAACATATCCAAAGAAGGCGAAGAGATTGCTACATTAATAAAACCATTTTATGTAACAAACACAGATCAAATGTCAGATTTTTTCAATAACCTTTGACTTAGAATTGTAGATTTTTATCTGAGCTGAAAACTTTAGAATGGGATATCCTTAACCCTATTCCCGCTGGGGGGGGGGGTCAATTTGACCCCCCCTT
>NW_019396363.1:324708-336351 GCF_000591075.1 Eurytemora carolleeae | reverse complement strand
ACTCCAATGATGATGACCTATTGACATTTTTTGACTTTTAAGAAAAAGTATTTTTTCAAAACGTGTAAAATAATCTAAAATAGCCCATAACCTTTTTGTTATTTAAGCAACATATCTAAAAATTACATTTTTGAAAAGCCATTTAAAAATGGGCCAATAAGCATATTTCACATCATATTATTTGTTAAAAACAAAAACAATTATTTTCCAGACTTTTTCTTTGCTTTTTTAAAAACCCCCTAGCACCCGAACTATTACTTTAAGGTCTTTTCTAAGTGGGGCGTGGGACCCCCCCCCCCTGTCTCTTAAAGTTTTTCCATGGTTAAATTTGAGTTTAAAATTTTAAAATTAAAAAACTTTTTTTCTTAATACTGTTTCACCCCCCTAGGCTAGTAAACCTTCAGTACGCCCCTGTCAGGGAGTTACCTTTGTTTTAGAGTGGTACATTGTTTCACAGATTCTAGAATGAGGTCTTAATTTGACAAAAGTCGGAAAATATCTGAGCGGCTTGTGAAATAATGATAATGATAAGAATAAACAAGAACTCCACTTTAATCAGGGGGCGGGCATAACTCTCCTAATTTTGCCTGGCTAGGTTTATTTAACGCTCCCATATATTCCGTAACAAGTTTTTACCAATAAACATTTTTAAAACCCCCACCATGCATCATTTAGTTAGACCTAAGGTTTAACAAATTATATTAAATTTAATATTGGGATTTGCGAGAAACTGAAAATCCAATAAATAATTTTAGAAAGATAAGAGCGAGCAATCTTCTGATTCCTGATTCCTGATTCCTGATTCCTGATTCCTGATTCCTAATTCCTGATTCCTAATTCCTGATTCCTGAATCCTGATTCCTGTTGTATTATATCATTATGTTGTATTATATCATCATACACAACAACAACAAAAAAAAATAATAAAAATACAACAAATATTTTTAATAACTTATTAAAAAATAGATTGACATTTTTGCTTCAAATTTCTTATCATGTGATGACCGAGTTTGTTCAATTCTACATTTAGGTGCTTTATTCTTTGGAAAAACTGGATTTAATAATGTCTGTGGGGACACATGGATTTTATTAGTCTCGTCAATTTTCAAAGAATTGAGCCACACTTTACTCTTCTTTTTGTACTTTAAATCTGGATGTCCCAGGGGGTGGACGGCATCCAGGCACGAAACAAGTTCTTCGCCTACCCCCTGAATGAAAAATATAATCAATAAAAACCAAAAAATGCATTTAATTCATAATAATGTAATGTTGACTTAGTACTTGTCCATAGTATACCTTTAAAGTACCCCCCTCCTTCCCCACCTTGATGGATTTTGAAAATAAAAAAAATCTCTCGTTTTTTGTTGTTAAAACAAATTTATACAAACAAATCACACAGACATCCATATTTGCGAAATTCAAATATATACAAACATTTTGCAGATCCAAAATTTTGGCTTACAAAGAAACATCAGACCAACAGCTTACTTAAAAAATGTACGAACATTTGTCAATTTTAGGCTATGTATGAACAAATGAAAATAACATGTAAAAAATCTAAATTTGAAAAATACGGGAAATCGATTTTTCGGCTCATTTACTTCATACTTAAAGAAGTAATTGTAATAAAAAGAATGCCTTGAAATATCTGAAATATATAGCTTTCTAATGTTGTTTGGACACCCTGTATATAATATATAATATATATCTACATAGATTTTCCATTGATTTCAAAATTTAAGCATTTTTAAATTTTTTATTTATTTCTTATGTGTTCCCAAAAATTGTAAAATACGACATTTGTAAAAAAATGAATATTCTGAGAAGACGACATTTTATTTGAAAATTAACTTTTCTTGTTGCCTGTATTTTCCCCATATCTGGGGGTTTATCCTCGATTATACCTTTCAAGAGCACTACCCCGAAAATATCATTAAACATTTCTTAAATATGTTTTAACGTTATACTTTCCAATTACAATGGTAAAGAATGGTAAAGGGCTATGGACCAAATCAGTTTCAACCCTGTTATTAAGTCAATAGAACGTTAAATGATGAAGTGTAAAAAAAAGAATATATAAGATTGCACTGATTTAACTAAAAGATTAGCACTTTAGTCTTATATAATTACTTTTATTTATGTTTTTTTCAGACACAGAATTTGAGTTGACACTTATGACGTAAATACAGCTGTACTGAAAGTGTACGCATTCTTTGTCGCCATCTATTGTACTTGACAACCTACAGAGCGTCCCATATCATATTAGATTATCTCCAATCTTTAACACCAAAATAAACCCTTAATACTCGAAAAACTTATCATTAATTCTTATTTAAGCCATATGTTATTTTTCAAAATGATTCATTCTAATGAAATTTTCTAATTAGTCCCGAAAATCGTAATTTAGACCCGTTCTCGGTCTAATATGATGTGGGACACCCTGTATTTGGAAAATACCAAAACGATTGAAAATCAAGATATTTAACGAGAAAAGTTTAAAATCGCGAAACCTCGAAACAAGATTGAAATCGTTCAAACCACGCAACCTCGATCATCTCACAATCTTCTTTTATTTTAATCCTTAAGCAATGCGAGAAAAGATTTCATGATAAGTTTTTTGTCTGTATTCTTCTACAAGGAGGATCATTAAATAATCAAATTAACTGTGAACTTGACTTTTCATAAAATGGAAAAAAGACTTGAAAACAAAACCTCTGAGGGATGGGATCTTCAATCAAAATCTGGGGATCTCCAACAAAAAGATTTGATCTCCAATGAAACTCTGGGGTTCTCCCATGAAAATATGGGCTCCAACAAAAATATAGGGTTTCCAATGAAAATATGGGATCTCCAACAAAAATCTGGGGTTCTCCAATGAAAATATGGGGTCTCCAAAAAAAATATGGGGTTTCCAATGAAAATATGGGGTCTTCTACAAAAATATGATGTTTCCAATGAAAATATGGGATCTCCAACAAAAATCTGGGGTTCTCCAATGAAAATATGTTGTCTCCAACAAAAATTTGGGGTTTCCAATAAAAATATGGGGTCTACAACAAAAATCTGGGGTTCTCCAATGAAAATATGGGGCTCCAACAAAAATATGGGGTTTCCAATGAAAATATGTTGTCTCCAACAAAAATTTGGGGTTTCCAATAAAAATATGGGGTCTACAACAAAAATCTGGGGTTCTCCAATGAAAATATGGGGCTCCAACAAAAATATGGGGTTTCCAATGAAAATATGGGGTCTCCAACAAAAATATGGGGTTTCCAATGAAAATATGGGGTCTACAACAAAAATATGGGGTTTCTGATGAAAATATAGGGTTTCCAATAGACGTCCAGGGGGATCTCCAATGAAAGGGGGTCTCCAATAGTACTCCAATGATGATGATTTCTCCCAGACTCCCATTATATTCGTATTATGTTGAACAAAAAGCATTTCTCATTTACAAACATTTTAATCAAATTTTTGAATGCAAAAGACATTCTGAGCATTCTTTTCCTCATTTCAAACTTGAATTGACTGTAAGTGTAATTTCAAGTGACCTTCAATGCAAAGATGGCAATGCCTGATTATGAATTAGACACCCATGTTTTTGTTTCTTTTTACTATTCATTTTCATTTTCGGTTTCTCTGCAAAATTATCAAATAAAACACTTTTCGAGTCAGAAAAAACGACATTATCTCTCACATGTTTAATCAGATTAAGGTTTCAAGGGTACTATTGTTAATCGGGCATTGATATTTAGGCATGGAGGGTTCATCCTACACTGAGCTTTAGGTGTGTACTGCAGTGTACACACTTCAGTACACTGCAGTACACTTCAGTACACTGACAGAAGATGGATAAAGTGTTAGAGGTGTATTGAATTATTGTTTTTCCAAATTATTGCTAATATCAAAGTTCATCAATTTTTCTGCATCAATAAAAAAATAACAGCAAGAATTATGCTGAAAAGAATAGTTTAAAAATCGCGAAACCTCGAAAGTAAAAAGGAGTTATTTGTTAAAACCGCGCAACCTCGATAAGTTCGCTTTTGTATTTTAGAAACTAAATAAAAACACAAAAATCATTATTATCGCTTAAGGCCTAAGTAAATCGATATCAGAAAAAGATTTTTAGGATCGAATATTTCTTGGAAAGTTGTTTTTTAGGTGAATTACTAAAAAACAGTTAGCTGTGAATTTGACACTTGATGAATTAATACTTTTCCCGAAAAAATGCTTTAAATCAAGGAATTGAGTCTTTGCACCTAACCCAGATTTTCTTAGTGTGAATTCTTAGTTTGAAATATCAAAGGTTTACGCCGCCATTAGGGTTGAACGTTTAAAGGATTATCAAATACAAGTTTGTGGTAAAGACTCAATTCCTTTTAATAATATTTAAAAAATTAAAGAACCCACTTTTCTATGCAAACCCTTTCTGTTAAATGAAAACTGAATTTATAAACTCTGTTATTTATGAAGTTTTCATGTTTTTCAAGTTCAAACATTACATTTTCTTCTTCATAAAAATATATTATAATGCAGATAATAAGACAAGTTGGGAAGTTTTAAAACTTTAACTTTCTCGACTTCTACACTAGCAGAACTTAGTCTAACTTTCAGTTGTTAAATAAAAACAAAAAGTGCGTTTTTCCCAGTTTTTTCAAACCTTTATTTTTCCCAGTTTTTCAAACCTTTATTTTTCCCAGTTTTTTCAAACCTTTATTTTTTCCAGTTTTTTCAAACCTTTAATTTTCCCTTCCTTTCAAACCTTTATTTTTCCCTTCCTTTCAAATCTCAAATCTCTGAATTGTTCTCTGCAAAATAATACACTATCTCTTACTCTCATACTTAATTTTGTTACTGCAGAGAAACAAATATTTTTACAATTTTTATTTTAAAATATCAATCTTTTTAGTTTTCTTATGCATAAATATACAACAGTATTTGCTACAACTGACAGGGCGAAATCTGTGAAAAATTTTCTATCCGATCTTCCTCTACGTACATCAAGGTCATGACCACCATCTAGGTCATCTCCCTCTAGAGGTCCACGAGGGTCTGGTGGTCCACGACCCATGGTGAAGTTTGATGAGATGAGATCTAGTTGACGACCGTATAGTCTCCAGTCTGTTGGAGGACGTGTCTCTTCTCCTCCTCCTCCTCCTCCTCCTCCTCCTCCCTCCTGTCTGCTCCAGTCCTGAATCTGGAACCTGGAGGGACGGAGAGATCTTAGGTTCAAGGTTCTCAGTTGAGATCTGGGAATGAGATCCGGAAGTGGGTTCCGGGTTCTGAGATCATGGTTGGGTATCACGTCAGGAACTGAGAAGTCAATATTCTCAACACAGCACCCTGATATAGCAAGCTCTTTATCTACAGGATCTACAACATCATCCTCATCCTCATCATCTGCATCATTCACAGATTCATCATGATCAAGCACATCGTATTTGGTCTCAACAGTTTCACAATTGTTCTTCAATCCTTCCACCTTGACAGGTTGCGGTGCAGGGATACTGGTTCTCACTGTATCCTGGGTATCACTAATCTGGTCCTCTGTATTCTCTAGGCTTAGAATACATCTGTATATTTCCACTAGGTCCAAGATTTGCTGCTGGGATTCAGGGTTTAGATCCTCAAAACCAATCTGTAACAAAAACACAGATTAGTTTAACATCATATTCTATCTTTAGGTTGGAAAATATTTGATAAGTGTTGAAATAACTAAAAAATATAAAAAGAATTATTTTACCTGTTGAGCTCTTGGAATATGAATTTCCTCTCTTCTTCTTCTCCTTCTCTCATATCTAGGTTTGCTAAACACTATTGCCATCTTGTGTTTAATTTTCACAACAGGTTCATTAGCTCTGTAGTTGACGGAGGGTTTGATTTGAACGTGTTGCCAGCTCCGCGTACGGGGTTATTCTGAAACGGATTCTAGAACTTACTCCGGGTATTGTTGGAGAGCTGAGAGAGAGAGCCGTGAAACCTAGACAGAGAGAGCGCGGATATCAAACCCTTAATCCGTCCTGATACGTTCCTTCCGTCATCCTTTCTTTTCCATCAAAGTACCGGCGTAACTTCAACAGCTACGCATGCGTCAAAGTACGGGGGAATGTACTGACGCTTTTCTGCGTCAAGTGACGCGGCGTCACAACGCATTTTTGGCGGGAACGGGGCTACGGGGGTTTTCACTAGGAATTAATCAGAGATCTAATGGATGTCGACGTTTTTGCATTTTTAATCAGTTTTTAGGGGAACTTAGAGGACTTAGGGATATTAGGTCAGAGATAAAAAACATTAAATTAAAAAAAAAATTTTAATATAAAATTGTTCATTATTATAAAGGGGTATTTTTTGTGTGCAGGAAGTATTCCCCCCTGTTTAAAGATCAGTAAATAAATAGAAAATAACCCGCTAAAACATTCACACGCTTCTGACCGTAAAATCCCCACCCACCAACCACCATTCTTAGATTTAACTTTTAACCAAAACAAACAAGTTGAATTATATTCTTTTTAAATCACAATTTACTTGTAGGTTTACTAAAAATCACGATTAACGTGTAGGTTTACTAAAAATCACGATTAACTTGTAGGTTTACTAAAAATCACGATTAACTTGTAGGTTTACTAAAAATCACGATTAACTTGTAGGTTTACTAAAAATCACGCTTAACTTGTAGGTTTACTAAAAATCACGATTAACTTGTAGGTTTACTAAAAATCACGATTAACTTGTAGGTTTACTAAAAACCCTATATAACAATAGTATCCGTGTAATGTAGAGTAAAGAGTGACATGTGGCATGCTAGATTATCAACGGTACCCTTTAAACCTTAATCTCACCAAAGAGAAAGATAATGACGTTTTTCTGACTTGACAAATATAGTTAACCGCCTGTTGACCAACATTACCGACCTATGATTCTATCAACAGAGGGAGGTTAAGTAACTTAAGGTCCCTTGGGACAATTAATTAAAATAACCCCCCCACTCTGGGAAGTTATTGTGTAAAAATTTGCGCATTTTCATTACATAGCAGATCTGCTCTCTGGATGCTTTGTAGACACCATCGGTCTTGGGAACCCTTGGTAAAATAAAATTCCTGTAACTTCCCTGTAAACTATTTGAAAATGATTATTATTCTGTCATACAGTGTCGTCCTTTGTGGATAATCCTGTATATCCAATATAGTGTTACCTTACATAAACCCCTGCACTCTGGTGTAAACTTGAAATGGATTACCGGAATGCCTGTAACCCTTTACTCTAGATAATTCACAGTATAAGTGTTTAGGATTGGTTTAAGTGCAGTTGTGTTTGTTTTTCTATTCACAAAACTAAACCAAATATTTATAATGTCATAGACAGACAGCAGTTGATGTGTCTACCTGTCTTTCTAGTTGTCTAAGTGTCTATTTTGCTACTTGTCTATTTTGCTACTTGTCTATATGTCTACTTGTCTATATGCCTGCTTGTCTATATGTCTCCTTGTCTATATGTCTCCTTGTCTATATGTCTCCTTGTCTATATGTCTCCTTGTATATATGCCTCCTTGTCTATATTTCTACTTGTCTATATGCCTTCTTGTCTATCTGTCCACTTGTATATCATTATAATTTTCTGTTTTTTTATCTGCCTTTATGTCTAGTTGCCTTTAGTCTATCTGCCTATCTGTCTATATGTCTATCTTTCTATCTTTCAAGTTGTCTATCTTGATATCTGTCTATCTGTCTAATTATTTAGTTGTCTATTTGTCTTTATAAGTTCAGCTTTTAATAGTGGAGCGTTGTCTTTTGATAGATGTCTAATTGTGTGTTAGATTGTTAATCTGTCTGGTTGTCTATAGTTGTTTATATGTCTGTTTAGATGTTTAGATGTTTATAAGTTTTTTTTACCTGCGCATGATTTGAAGGAGTTTATTTTAGAAATGTTAATTCTTGAATCAATGCAATAAAGTCCTGAATGCATGGTGAAATACTAAAAACAAAAAACTGAATATTTCATTATTTTGGAATTATTTAAATGTTTAAAGTAAATAATGCATGTTGAAATATTCTATAAACTATATTATACTTAAACAGATGAACTTGAAACTCTTATCTTTAAATGTAAATAAAAAAGCGTCATTTGGACTAGTTGTGAGAGTAATAAAAATGCGTAAAAATTTAAACATTTAATCCGTAAAAAAATTATCTGTTTACACTTCTCAACCTCTAATTTTAAATTTTAAAGTTCTGGCCTTCCTGTTATAATTAAATAACTATGAGTTCTTTAAAATCAAATATATGTCTAGGTTTAAAACAAATTTTTTTTTTCACCAACAGGTTGTAAATATATAGAGAGTAGAAAAAATTATTTAGTCTGAGTCGAGTGTTCAATTAAATGATGAAATATAATGTTTGAGACTGTAAACTGCCAAAACCACGACAAAAAAGTAATTCAAAGTGAGCAAAGTTAAGATTTATAACTTTGAATAATTATTCATTAATGTTTGATTGCTTGCAATCATTTTTCGAATTACAAGTTTACAAGTAATCAAAGAGAAGCTTTTTTAATCGACAGCTTATCTTAGCTTCTATGTTTCTGTTACATTGCGTCTAGACTCACTCTGACTCACTCTTTGATGTTTAAAAGATTAAAAAAGGACATTTTCACATCATTATTTCCCTCATTTTAAATTCTTATTATTCTGTCTTTAAGAGAATATTTGTCTTGTTAAACTCTTCTTAAATATCAATTCTCAGAAAGGAAAAGCCGGAAAATCCGTTTCCTACAAAAATTAAAATAAAATCTTTAAATCCATTCAAACTTCTTACGAAATTAAGATTGTTAAAACTTATCAAAGAGAATAATTTTAATGGTTCGAAGAACATAGGTTTAGGATCTAATGAAAATTTTCTTTTACCATTTAAAGATAATAATGTAGAGGATATCGTCGATTTTCTACCAGGGCAAGTGATTAGCTTCTGATATCACTTATATGGGAAAAAGAAATTAAAAAGAATCCATTTTGAGTAAAGAAATCATCATTTTTGGTCATACAAAGTATTAAAGGGCACCACTATGTATAGGAAGGACATGGAGGGTCTCTTGAAATTATGCAAACACTCCCTTTAATACTAGTTTAAAAGTCTTGATAAAAGCTGGTTAAGTATATTAGGAAAAGTGATTGTTGGATAATTGCAACAAATGTTATTGTTAGGCGTTACATATGATTGTTAGAAAAAGAACACTTTATTTCAATTGGTATTGTTCAAATTATGATGTATGTATGATGTATCAAAAGTGCTTCATAGGTTTAGAATAGATTTCACAACTTGAAAAAACATAAAATTTGCACACATATGCAGTATTTGAGGAAAGATGTAGGTGACAAGAAACAAAATTATATTATATTGGACGCTCTGTACCTGATGATTTTTTACAGAAGTTGAACATATTTAGGTTAGAGTATAAACAAGAAAACTTAGTGATATCTTGTGGTAGTAATCTATATGCAGTATTTGAGGAAAGATGTAGATAACAAGAAACAAAATCCAAATAATTGTTTTCTTTTTAAAATGATTATCATGTATACTGTGTAAAATCTGAATGAAGATTCTGAAAAAAAGCAAAGGCAGAATGGGCAGATTTTGAAAATAAGACAATTTTGAATATTTTTCTCCGAATTGTTTTTCTACGCTTACAGGGTGTCCCATATCATATTAGATCGTTAATGACTCTAAATTACGATTTTCGGGACCAATGTTAAAATTTAAGAAGAACTAGCCTTAGAGGGCGCTTCGCGCCCATCTTCTAAATTAATTGTGAACATGTTCTCTTTGTGTACATCGTAAAACAAAACAAAAATAATTCGCGGATTTTCACAAAAAATTTCGTGGATTTTCAAAATTTTAAAAAATTTAATGACGATCGAATTTTGATGGAGACAAATATCTAAAATTTCAATCATACATAAACCTTCCCTGGGGTCCCTTGATGTCCCACAACAAATTTGGGCCCGATCGGTTCAGCCGTTTTGACGTTTATTGGACACAAACAGACAGACAGACAGACAGACAGACAAACAGGCAGACAAGCCAAATTTATATATAGATGAATCAATTGAAAAATTGTATAAGCCTGATAAAAAGTTTTTTTACAGGAAATAATTTTCGAGTATTCTGTGCGTATTTTGGAGTTATAGCTTGGAGATAATCCAATATTTTATGGGACGCTCTGTACCTGATTTCTTTACAAAAGTTGTATACATTTAGGTTAGAGTATTCAAGAAAACTTAGTGCTATCTTGTGGAAGTCATCTATATTTGAAGCAATAATCTGTGTCCAGGAATATGTGGAAGGATGGATGAATTAGCTGATTAATTGATTAATTTACCTTCTATTTACGTACAGCAGTAAACTTAGTTATTTGGCACTGTACAGTGTACATATGATATCTGTTGTACAGTGTACATAGATATCAGTTGGCTATTGTATTTGTAAAGTGTTAAAATACTAGGAAAAAGTACAACATATTTATATAAATAAGCGACATTTTTTTAAAAGATTAGTTAATAATAGTTTTGAAGGTTTACAGTTAATAATAGTTTTGAAGGTTTACAGTTCCCAAAACAATTTTAAAAATTGCTTTTTAAGCTTCAAAGCTTTAAATTAATGAATAGTGTTCACAGTGTTAAGTGTGGGAAGTAAATATTCAAATTCAAAATCCAAGTATATNTCTCTAGAGTATAAAGAAGTACATGACAACTATCTCTAGAGTATAAAGAAGTACATGACAACTATCTCTAGAGTATAAAGAAGTACATGACAACTATCTCTAGAGTATAAAGAAGTACATCACAACTATCTAAAAAAAACCGTATTTTCAGAATAATCTCAGTTCTTAACTCGTCAAATATATTGAATGGGTTCTTTGTTTCATGATTTCATGGGAAAAGGTATCTTTACAAGATTAATGATAGGATTTTAATATTTAATTATAATCCTTTAACTTTAATCTTTTCTTCTGGTCTTCAAATACATTCGTCTTTGTCGTCAGTTTAAAGAATTGTCCAAATTGACAGGAAATATGAAAACCAAGTATTGATGAAGTTTTAAATAGAAAAAAAAACACAAAGCTTTTTACTTCAGTAACTGACAAATCTCATGTTTTCACATCTTACAGTTGTACACAGAAAACAAGAAACATGATACAAGCGCAGTTAAAAGTTCCGTCCTTGTTCCAGCAAGCTATGAATTTCGATCCCAATTTGACCTAGTAAGCATACATTTTCCCCTTTTTTTTTCTATTTTACCTTTTTTGTCAGTACATGCGTTTGATAAAAAAGAAAAAGGCAGTAATTTAAAGATTATAAATTATTTACCAAAACGCAATAGAATTAAAATTAAAGAAACCAAACGCATCTCGCTCTGGTTAGTCCATGGTGGATATGTATATTAACATAACTTTGAAATAACAACCCGCCTAACAAATAACGGTTGTTTTTATGTTTTGTTGGATCAGAGTATTTTTAAATGAAACTGTTAAGCTCTACAAGTTTACAACATACATTCCATAAATTTTTTAAATATTGCTTTATTCTAAAATTTTGAAATCTTTTCCTCCTGATTTTCTGAAAAAACGAACCAACTCCCTCTCCATACTTAG
>NW_019396363.1:319978-324556 GCF_000591075.1 Eurytemora carolleeae | reverse complement strand
TATAAACAAACATATATGAGGATGGGAAGTTGAGAAGGGTACTGAAGTTTAGAATTGGTATTATTGTATTGAATCCATTGAATAAGTGTGTTTGACGTTTTGATATACATGATTGGGCTCCTACATTTAGATATGTAGATAGACAGAAAGATATACAGAAATATAGATAGATATATAATAAATATACATGATTGGGCTCCTACATTTAGATATGTAGATAGACAGATAGATATACAGAAATATAGATAGATACGATAATAAGATATAGATATGTAGATCTACAGATTGAAGCGAAATTTTGCGAAAAAAGCGAAATTTTTTGGGACACCCTGTAACTAAATGCTACGTATTGAGTAAGTGTTAGATGTGCACACATGATTTGACAACTAAAAAGAGTTGTTAACGGAGGGTATACACTTTCAAACCTATGGGGATACACATTATACATTATGGACATGGCGAGGGGGGGGGAGGGGATTTAAGAAAGGGGGATTAGAGGGATTTAAAAATCTAAAATCACCACCGCTCAGACTGAGACTCACGTTAAACTAAAGTAAATTTCACGTAAGATTGAAATGTTATCAATCAGAACGATTTCTAATATATATGATCCAAATAAATTTGCTTTTCTCATACTTGCATGCGTCAATTCCTAATAAAGACACGCAAATCTGCCCTTTTAGTAAAAGTAAATTCAACCTATATGAAGCATAAAGTCTGACCGCGTCAACCTTGTTGCACCGACTGGTCCTGTCCATAGAGCTAGGTATAGTACAAACTGGGACCGGAAAGGTTGACCCGGCTGCCCGTGACGAGGAACTGCTAGGTCACAAAGTGTTATCAATAATGTAGATCTCTCTTCAATTTGACCTTCTCCTTCTGTCTAGTCTAGTTCAGTGTGGATTTAAATTTTTCCTGTATTTTTCGTTCTTCCTACAGGTTGTGTTTCGTTCACATGTTTAAACAATTTGGAAGATTTCTCCCGAAAAATAGAAAATTACATTTTTTTAAATTTAAACGTAATTAAATGAAAAATTTTTTTCTGCTAAAAAGGCAATTCATAAAAATGCACATAATTACCTACAGAAACAACTTAACAAGTGGATGAAAGACGTACATGTGTTTTACATCTGTCTGCGTACATTTTTAAAAACAACGCAGTTTTTTTCCCGCGTATTTAAAGCAGACAAAAAGTGCAAAACTAACTTAAAATTAACATGATCATTTCCTTTATAATTTCCCTCTACTTAAACTGACTTTTTTGTTACGAGGGGGGGGGGATATCCCCCTTTCTTCGTGAGAAAATATTTCAAAGCTGAGAATTTTAAAAACTTGAACTTTATTTATTTTGAAGTTTGCTCGAGATATCTCGATAATGCTGAGTGGCCCTAAGGGTCCTAAGGGTCCTAAGGGTCGTTTGAATGATGGTTAAGTGGTTCAAAGGGCTGGGGAGTCACGTGTTTGAAGGATATCCATCCGACAGTCACCGTCCTTCATTTCTCCCATCTATCTCTTGAGAACGTGAACACAGACTGAGTATTTTAGGTACGCCCATTGTGTTATTCAGGGAACGCCTACTGACCACGCCCATATTATATCCATCCGATCCACCAGCTTTTCATTCATTCATTCATAATCCATCCTGACTAGTCTCAATGACAAGATATATAAAAAATCTTGAGTTACCCGCAAAGAATGAGACAGTAAAGACGACCTGGAAAATCTTTAAATATGGCGATCCCAAGGTTAAATTAAGTCTTCTGCCTGAATATAATCTTATTATGACTTATTCAAAGATTGGACGAAAAAGAAAAGTTTAAAGCATATATTCTATACAATCCGATATGAATACTTTTCGGGGCAGAAAAACGATGGTTTCTTCAATATTTTTGATCAAATTAAGGTTTCAAGAGAACAGTTGTGAATCGGGCATTGCCATTGCCATCACTTGAAATTTCGAATTTAAGAAGTTAGAAATAAGTTAACAACAAATCAGTTTGGAGGGAGGGGAGGGGGGGGGGATTTTTGAAGGTTTGGGGGATTTAAATCCCCCTGATGGATGTCTGGGAATAGATTGAAGGGCGTGCGCCACGTTTGATTTTTAAATAATTTAAACCAGGGGAGACAAGATTTAAACAGGGGAAAATATAGTTTACAACAAGGTGTAAATAATCGTTAAAAATGGTAGACAAAAAAATGCCACTCTTGAAAAATTTCTCCAAAAATTGATCTAATTTAAAGATAGAAGGATCGACAATAAGAATTATATAATGAGGTATCAGGGATTATGTAATGAGCATTGAAAATCTTCCCTGAGCGGTCCCTGAAAATATTTCAAAATTTTAAAGAAAATAATTTATTGTCTTTAGAATTTAAGTGTGAAGGTTGGCAAAAGTAAAATAATCTTTTTGAAGGAATAGTATTTTTTTTTTGATTTTCCAGGGCCCACACAATGTTCTTTGATAGGAAGTTGATTAGACATGAAGGGATTAAAAGAGGTGGGGGGAAGGTTCAAGTGAGGGGGAGGGGGTATCTTCTTTGATTATTTTAATCCTTAGATATAGACAGATAGATCAATAGATAGATAGATATATGAATACATAGATAGATAGATAAATAGATCGATAGATACATTTCTTCTAAATCTATCACTCAATCAGCTCCAGTTGAAATAAAAACCTTTTTAACCCAAATTTTCAGCTGTTCATTAAACCATCTTCAATTCAGGACATTCTTTTTCACTCTATGCTAAAGATTAGATAGAAGGCTAAATAGACAGAAAGATAGACAAATAGACAGATATATAAATAGATAGATATATAGATAGATTGAATAGATATATTAATAGATAGATGATAGGTCGAGAGATATATAGTATAGTATTATAATTTTTTAAATTGATAAATGGTTAATTTATATATATAGAGAGATCTACGATACATAGGAAACTCAGGTTTAACAGTTAGGTCCTTATTACAATTTGACCGATTAAACATAACTTTTTTACAATTATTACTTCATAATTTTTGTCGGCAAATGCGTTTAAATGGGAACTAACATCTATTTTTTACTCTACAGAGGTTTGGTCCATCACCATCACTGAATTTTAAGTATAAAAAGATACCTCCGTAAGTTAAAAAATTATTTAATTTTAAACTAAAACGGGATTGATTTCAAATAGAGAAAATGAGAAAATGGAACGCATTTCATTCTGGTTAATTCAGGGGTGAGATTCGCCCTGGTTAATTCAGGGTTGAGGATCGCCCTGGTTAATTCAGGGTTGAGGATCGCCCAGGTTAATTCAGGTTTAAGGATCGCCCTGGTTAATTCAGGGTTGAGGATCGCCATGGTTAATTCAGGGATGAGGATCGCTCAGGTTAAATCAGGGATGAGGATTGCACTGGTTAATTCAGGGTTGAGGATGCCCTGGTTAATTCAGGGGTGCGGAACGCCCTGGTTAATTCAGGATTGAGGATCGCCCTGGTTAATTCAGGGTTGAGGACCGCCCTTGTTAATTCAGGGGTGAGGATCACCCTAGTTAATTCAGGGGAGAGGATCGCCCTGGTATATTAAGGGTTGAGGATCACCCTGGTTAATTCAGGGTTGAGGATCGCCCTGGTTAATTCAGGGTTGAGGATCGCCCTAGTTTATTCAGGGACCAGGGTTGAGGAAGCTAGAACGAAGGTGAAATAATAAAACATAGATAGATAAATAGATGGAGACATACAATGATCATGAGGTTTATATTTTGCAAAATGTGAAGATATTTCACGAAGATTTGTCATACATTAAATGACGTCATTATTTATTGTTTTTTGCTTGTGTGAGACATATTATCTCTACAAAATACGTGTATCTATCTATCTTACTCTGTATCTATCTATCTTATAACTATCTATCTGTCAAATTGATTGATCATGGTCTGGATTGATAGATCTATGATCAGTTTCGGATCAACCAGAGAGAATTAGTATTTAGTATCTCGTTCTCATGCACGTCTATCTATCTATCTATCTATCTATCTATCTATCTATCTATCTATCTATCTATCTATCTATCTTTGGATACATGGACACAAGGATACATGGGTAAACGAATAAAGAGATAATACCTGGAAACCTGAATACCTGGTTACCAGGATACTTGGATAACTGGATACCAGGATATCTGGATACCTGGATACCTGGATACCTGGATACCTGGATACCTGGATACCTGGATACCTAGGCTACATTGTTTATGGTGTGTGTGTTTGTTTATCATATAGTCTAATCTGTGAGCTGACAGGTCACGTGTTTGAAGGATATCCATCCGACAGTCACCTTTAGTTCTGATTTCGTACGCACATTTATACAAATATTAACATTAAGGTTTTAACAAACAAACACATAAATATTTTATATTTTCGAATATATGTTGCGTATAGCCGGCCAAACGGCTGGACAAATTGGACTGAAATTTTTTGTGGACACTTATGAGAAGCCAGGGCACCCTAAACTAAGCTTTCAGTGTGTACGACAGTAGTCTGCCGTACACTGACCAAAGATATATTTGCGTTTAGTGGACAGTGGGGGCGGG
>NW_019396363.1:314181-319651 GCF_000591075.1 Eurytemora carolleeae | reverse complement strand
TATGAATATTTTATAAACAAACATATATGAATATTTTATAAACAAACATATATGAATATTTTATAAACAAACATATATGAATATTTTATAAACAAACATATATGAATATTTTATAAACAAACATATATGAATATTTTACAAACAAACAAATTAGAAAAAATCTGAACAGACCTGAGACAATTTAAAATAAATCAAAATGGCATCTTTAAGAATCACAGAAAAAATGTATAAAAATTACAAAAAAACATAATTGATATAAACTAAGAATGATATTAAAACTTTGAGTGCTCCTAAATTATGAGGGATACTAAAACTTTCAGTGATATTAAAACTATGAGTGATATTAAAACTCTGTTAGATTATGAATGATATTACAACTATGAGTTTTATTAAAACTATGTTAGATATTAAAATTTTGAGTGATATTAAAACTCTAAGTGATATTAAAACTCTAAGTGATATTAAAACTATGTTAGATATTAAAACTATGTTAGATATTAAAACTTTGAGTGATATTAAAACTATGAGTGATATTAAAACTATGTTAGATATTAGAATTATGAGTGATATTAAAACTATGAGTGATATTCCAGCTATGAGTGATATTAAAACTATGATAGATATTAAAACATTGAGTGATATTAAAACTATGAGTGATATTAAAACTATGAGTGATTTTAAAACTATGAGTGATATTAAAACTATGAGTGATATTGTAACTATGAGTGATATTAAAACTATGAGTGATATTAAAACTTTGTTAGATATTAAAACTTTGAGTGATATTAAAACTATGAGTGATATTCCAGCTATGAGTGATATTAAAACTCTGAGTGATATTGTAACTATGAGTGATATTAAAACTATGAGTGATATTAAAACTATGATTAATACTAAAACTATGAGTGATATTAAAACTATGTTAGATATTAAAACTTTGAATGATATTACAACTATGAGTGATATTAAAACTATGTTAAATGTTAAAACTATGTGTGATATCAAAACTATGTAAGATATTAAAACTATGAGTGATATTAAAACTATGAGTGATATTGTAACTATGAGTGATATTAAAACTATGTTAAATGTTAAAACTATGAGTGATATTAAAACTATGTTGGTAGATTTTCAGAATAAAATAATGATTAATCGAGTTGAGTAATTAATTGAAATGTATTCATACAAATATTAATAATACGCGTTATACTTTTAATATACAATTTCTAGAAAATCATACAGTCAAATTTAACTGCATTCTTTATTAAATCAATTGGTATTGACTTGATATCAAAATCTCTAAAATTTAAAAAAAAAGTTTTCAAGGCCCGTTGTGTTTGAAAAGACCATTTTTAAATGTCTAAAATTGAGCTAGCTGTTTATTTGTGAGGTTTGTTTATTATCAGGATCGGGTATTTGTGAGACTTGTTCTCATTGAAATTCCTAAAAGTTGGTTCGAATGGTTTCAACCCTTTCTATCCTTCCTTCCTGTCTAATCATCCTGGGAAACTTATAATCAGGGACACCCCATTCCATCGCAGGAGGGGGGGGGGAGGTGGCACAACTTCCCCCCCCCCTACCAAATTTTTGGTAAATATGTTTCCACAACTCTAAAAAGGTTAACAAATGAACCCTCCTGAGCCAAGGGACCCTCTTGATCCCTTAAAAAATCCTCTGACGCCCCTAAAGTCCCTGAAGTTCTTGATGTATATAAGCGGAAGTGTGTAAAGATAATATATAATGGTGAACACGCGGGATACAGATTACACATTTTAAACCATTCATTCATTAGAGCAGAGAGATAATAAAGAATGCATCTAAAGAATGAATAAATGAAAAAGAGAATGCATCTAAAGGATGAATAAATGAAAGAGAAAATGCATCTAAAGGATTACATTCATTAGAGCAGAGAGATATTAAAGAATGAATAAATGAAAAAGAGAATGCATCTAAAGGATGATATTCATTAGAGCAGAGAGATATTAAAGAATGCATCTAAACAATGAATAAATGAAAGAGAAAATGCATCTAAAGGATGACATTCATTAAAAAAGAGAGATATTAAAGAATGCATCTAAAGAATGACTAAATGAAAAAGAGAATTCATCTAAAGGATGAATAAATGACAGAGAAAATGCATCTAAAGGATGACATTCATTAAAACAGAGAGATATTAAAGAATGCATCTAAAGAATGACTAAATGAAAAAGAGAATGCATCTAAAGGATGAATAAATGACAGAGAAAATGCATCTAAAGGATGACATTCATTAGAGCAGAAAGATATTAAAGAATGCATCTAATGAATTAAATGAAAAAGAGAATGCATCTAAAGGATGACATTCATTAGAGCAGAGAGATATTAAAGAATGCATCTAAAGAATGACTAAATGAAAGAGAGAATGCATCTAAAGGATGAATGAATGACTGGGAGAAGGCATCTAAAGGATGAATAAATAAAAGGGAGAATGCGTCTAAAGATTGAATGAATGAATGAATAAATGAATGAAAGGTGAGAATGCATCTAAAGGATGAATGAATAAAAGAGAGAATGTATCTAAAGGATGAAAGGATGAGCCTGTGAAGGAAGGATGAAAGGATGAATGAATGAATGAAAATACCTCTAATGAAAGGTTACAAACACAATATCACTTAAAAGCATCATCAAATTATTTAACGCTTATATAATTTTAAGACTTCACAGTAAAAAGGAAATTTGGTAAAATCTTTTAAAACTGTTAATGTTGGCTAACAAAACCAAGATATGATTCTTTTCTTAATGATTTCTTTTAGAATGTTGCCTGGTTTTTAAAACGCGTTTGTTTTACAATAAAATCTTTATTCTTGTTGTATAGGTTTGATCTTTGTTTACCCAGCTGATTGATTGATTGATTGTTTATAAAAGAACACGATAAAGTTTATATTGAATAAACCAATAGAATTTACTTTTCATCTTTCAATTGAATATTCAAAATAGAATTTGTCTCCATATATATTTAAGAACATACAACTTAAATCTGATTTCAAGAAAAAGTTTAAATTAAATATTAGTTTCTCTAGTATCAGTCTGTTGAAACTAAATTTAAATCCTCTAGTTTCTCTATTTTCTGTAGTTTCTGCAGTTTCTCTAGTTTCTCTAGTTTCTTTAGTTTCTCTAGTTTCTTTAGTTTCTCTAGTTTCTCAAGTTTCTCTAGTTTCTCTAGTTTCTCTAGTTTCTCTAGTTTCTCTAGTTTCTCTAATTTCTCTAGTTTCTTTAGTTTCTCTAGTTTGTAGTTTCTCTAATTTCTCAAGTTTCTCTAGTTTCTCTAATTTCTCAAGTTTCTCTAATTTCTCTAGTTTCTTTAGTTTCTCTAGTTCCTCTAGTTTCTCCAGTTTCTCCAGTTTCTCTAGTTTCTTTAGTTTCTCAAGTTTCTCTAGTTTCTCAAGTTTCTCTAGTTTCTCTAGTTTCTCTAGTTTCTCTAGTTTCTCTAGTTTCTGTATTTTCTGTAGTTTCTCTAGTTTCTCTAGTTTCTGTAGTTTCTCTAGTTTCTCTAGTTTCTCTAGTTTCTCTAGTTTCTCTAGTTTCTCTAGTTTCTCTAGTTTCTCTAGTTTCTCTAATTTCTCTAGTTTCTGTAGTTTCTCTAGTTTCTCTAGTTTCTCTAATTTCTCTAGTTTCTTTAGTTTCTCTAGTTTCACTAGTTTCTCTGGTTTCTCTTGTTTATCTAATTTCTCTAATTTCTCTAGTTTCTTTAGTTTCTCTAGTTTCTCTAGTTTCTCTAGTTTCTCTAGTTTCTGTAGTTTCTCTAGTTTCTGTAGTTTCTCTAATTTCTCAAGTTTCTCTAGTTTCTCTAATTTCTCAAGTTTCTCTAGTTTCTCTAGTTTCTATAGTTTCTCTAGTTCCTCTAGTTTCACTAGTGTCTCTGTGACAAGAGAACAACTTATTTGAAACCTATTCTATCTAGATTCTCTAAGACAAGATGTGTGAATTTATGAAACTTAATGTCTCTTTTTCTTTATCACAAACTGAATCAGAAACCTAGTTTCAATGAAAAGAAAAAATTGAGGAATTATGTAAATCAAAATGAAAATGATAAGAAAGAGGATTTATTTTTCCCAAAACGCCACGATCCGGGGATATACAACACTGATTCTGAATTGATATTAGAATCTAGACCCCTACCCCCTCCCGACCCATATTTGGTTGGTTGATGTTTTTTGAAGGGGGAAGGCACGTCCCACCGGTGTACATTTGAATATCCGAGCTGGGTCAACCTTTGTAGTCCTAACTTGGACTGTACTGCCAATTTACAATATCTAAAGCGGCAAAGGAGTGTGAAGGGATAAAATTAACTTGAGAGTTTCTAAAATTAGTTCATCCTTCATTGTTTTTGACGAGTTTTATGCAAGCAAATTTAAAAGTTGGCATTTGCAGGCGCTCTGAATTGCCTCTGAATAGCGTTTACTTTATTTCTTGAACTATAAGAGTTCCGGTCTATGACGTCATCAAAACCTTGAGTTCCGGTCTATGACGTCATCAAAACCTAGTGTTCCGGTCTATGATATCCTCAAAACCTAGAGTTCCTTTTTATAAAGTCGTCTAAACTTAAAGTTTCGGTCTATGACGTCATCAAAACCTAGTCTTCCGGTCTAAGACGTCATCTAAACCTAGAGTTCCGGTTTATGGCGTCCTGAAAACTTAGATTTCCCGTCATGACGTCATCAAAACCTAGAGTTTCGGTCTATATGACTTTATCAAAACCTAAAGTTCCGGTCTAAGACGTCATCTAAACCTAGAGTTCCGGTTTATGACGTCCTCAAACCTTAGATTTCCGTCATGACGTCATCAAAACCTAAAGTTCCGGTCTAAGACGTCATCAAAACCTAGTCTTCCGGTCTAAGACGTCATCTAAACCTAGAGTTCCGGTTTATGGCGTCCTGACAACTTAGATTTCCCGTCATGACGTCATCAAAACCTAGAGTTCCGGTCTAAGAGGTAATCAAAACCTAGAGTTTCGGTCTATATGACTTTATCAAAACCTAGTTTTCCGGTTTAAGTCGTCATCTAAACCTAGAGTTCCAGTCTATGACGTCATCAAAACCTAGTTTTCCGGTCTAAGTCGTCATCTAAACCTAGAGTTCCGGTCTATGACGTCATCAAAACAACAGATTGACAGGGAGGGCAAACATACTTACATCTGGACACCAGGGATAGAAATATAAAAATATATTTAAAGAAAAATATTTCGATTTCGTAATTTTATTGTTTTTTTCATAAAATATCAGATAATTTTTATGAGCGTTTTATTTAACCCTGAAAATGTCCAAATACGAGTAAAATTAGTCAGATTTGTTACAATAATAATAATAATTCCAGATACTAGCTAGGGATATGAATAAGTTTTTAAGATAAACGTACTTATATTAATGTATTACATATATAAGCAAGAGTATAGTATGACATAGTTTAAAGATGTGAAATATTGGTGGGAGGG
>NW_019396363.1:178776-314070 GCF_000591075.1 Eurytemora carolleeae | reverse complement strand
GAGGGGGGTAAAGTCACCACAAGCCATAACAATATATAATTTGAAGCACAAGGTGGAGGAGGGGAATACATTTAGTTCAGTTTTCTATCTTCTACTAGCTTAATAAATATTACGTTTGATGTTTGACTTTTTTATACTATAAAAAAATTGTATAAAAAAAAATTTCAAAATCATCCTGGAACAGATTAGTTTATCCACAATCTCATTGTTTTCTATGTACTCAGTTTCTAGCAAACAAGTTTCTAGCATTAATATCTGCACCATTATGAGTGTATAGTTAGAACATAACACATAACTTTTCTACCAATATAACCTTTCAAGTTAACACACCGAATCTGACGGATTGGGATTGGTTGTCTTTTCAACGTTATATCTCAATCAGTCCAGTCAATTTTAGACAAATTTGATAAAATAAACAATTGGTCATTCTTTAACATCTGGCGTTTTAGATAAATGTAGATAATATAAATAGATAATATTAGATAAACTGATAGATTGAAAAATATATGAATATTGGAAAATTTAAGATAACCATTATCGACAGATTTCGCAGATCTTACTGTTTACATTGCTGAATTCCAAAAATTAAAATAATCGAAATTTTTAAAAAGTTGACCGGCCATAATTAAACAAACAACCCAACAAATAACAGGCCAAATATAAATATGCATTATAGATAAATATGATATAGATATATGTGGATTTGATATGTTAAATAAAGTGGATACAGGGAACCAGAAAACAATGGAATAGGAAGACGACATTATAGCAATACTTGATTTTCTTACAAAGCAAATAATAGTTTTACTATAACATTTAATAAATCACTAATGTAGTGAAATGGGTCTGTTAACATTGCACAATTGCTGTGACTCCTGCTCTTTGGTCTTTTAAAGTTAAAACTTGATTTTTAGACAATAGAAAATTAATTTTCAAGCCAGAATAAAATATTGATTATTTGTGTGTATTGTATATTGTACATTTAGCAGGTTTAGGGGTGTCTTATATCAGACCAGTTGTACACTCATTTTACTTCTATTTTGACCATATGATAGGGGGAGGGGGGGGATCCTTTATAATTACCCCCTCTCTACCCTGTATGCAATACTGTTTAATTAGACATATCATAACATCTGGAGGTGGTATACTGAGGATTAAAGAGGGGTGGGTAGAGAGAGAGAGAGAGAGAGAGAGAGAGAGAGAGAGAGATCGCTACTAATCTTACTTCTATCTGTTGGGTCTATAGGGAGAAAATTGTTAAAAACGACTTATGCTGAAGAACGTAGCGTTCATACAAATTCAGGAAGTTAAATCATTTAAATCGGATCGTAAAATAACAAATCATTCAGATATTACAAACAATAGTCATCGATTATTTTTCGACGCATTCGTATATAGTTAATATTTCATAATAGTTTTGATTTTGTTTTTTTTAAATAATATTTCGCTGGCGCTGGATTTTCGAACATTCCTGGAGAATATGAAAATGTCGTCTTCATTTTAAAAAAATCCTCGAAACATGAAAAAATGTTTTCAAAAGTAACAAATATCAGATCATAGAAATAAAGATATATAAATTCTCTTCATTTTCTTCTTTTTCTCTGCTGCAGAAGTCCTAAAGTCTCTTAATTTATTGAAAAGAACTGCGATTGAAAAATCTAAATTTGAGGTAAAAGTTAAAAATTTTAGGATTCATAATAACACCTTTACTCTATAATTCAAAATAATTAATTAAAGCTAACTAAATAAATGATTATATAATGATACAGGATAAATATAAATTAACACTTTTTTGCGTTTCTAATTATAGACTGAGAGGAAACAGATCATAAAACAAAGTGTTTAAAAACGAGGCTATTTTACAAAAGCTTGATTAAATACGGTATTTCAAGCCAGATATAGATATAGACAGATAGATAAACAGAAAAACAGCAAGACAGGTCGCCAAATATAGCCAAAAAGAAAGACAGACATATAGACAAATAGAAAAATGACAAATAGACAGAAAACAGAAAGACGGAAAACAGATAAGCATAAAACAGATAGTCAGAAAACAGATGAATACAAACCAGATATACAGATATGCAGATTGAGACAGTTAATTTTGGACAGATAGACATAAAGAAAGATAGACAGTTGGGCAACTAGACAGATATACTGCTGATAGATATACAGACAAATATACAGAGAGATAGAAAGACAGATAAAGACAGCTAGATAACCAAAGAGATAGAGAGATATATAGACAGTAAGACGTATAGACAGAAAGAAGAAAGAAGAAGAAGAGAGACAGAAATAAAACAAACAGAAATAATATAGACAAAAATAAGTATAGACAGAAATAAGATAGACAGTTGTGTAACTAGACATATATACAGCTAAATAGACATTTAGACAGATAGATAGATAGAAAGATAGACAGATAGACAGATAGACAGATAGACAGATAGACAGATAGACGGATAGACAGATAGACAGATAGACAGATAGACAGATAGACAGATAGACAGATAGACAGATAGACAGATAGACAGATAGACAGATAGTGAGATAGACAGATATCTCGGATTGTATTTGAATATGACAAATGAGTATCTCGTGAAAGAATATTGCAAAATTAGATTATATCGGTGATACTATATTGTTCCTTCCATGGAGTAATCTTAAACTTGGAGTGCTTGCAGAGATATTCAGTTAAAAGGAGTAATTAGTGTTATGCAATTTATATTTAATATTGTATTTGGAAATTGATTATGAGAGTCATTTAACATCAATTTAATTAGCAGAGTTTCAAGTTTCATATTTGTGAATCGGAGACACTCAGGAATAGCAATGATATCCAGACAGCTTTGACAGTTGTGGAGACATTTTCAGACCGGGTCGTCTTTAATTTTATTCTTAACTAAATTATACTTCGTTGAAGCCCTGAACTTATTTATTTTAAAACTACAATGTACTACAGTTGCTGGCTTCAGGTTAAAAGAAGTAAAATGAAGATAGATTTTTGCACAACAGGTTGCACATTGCAAGAGTTTTGCAAACCTTGATTGCACTGGTAAAAACATTTAATATATGCTGCTAGAATTTTTATTATAAGATGCTAAAATGTCTGACCTACTGTTGTTTGAGCTATTGAGTATTTCAACAATTGTTTATGTTTCAAAGATGTTTGCTTCCAAATGTAGTAATTTTAGAATTAAGATTACATCACAAGGGCTAGCAACAGTATAAAGGAGATCATCTGGATTACAATTTATTTGCATAACATTATGACATAAGAAGTTTAAATGCAAATAGTAAAACATTATAATCTTAAATAAAACAAAAACTAGAAAGCAAAACTAAATCAGAATATTCTAATATAACAAAATGAAATAATTTTTATTTTTATTTTTATAATTTTAAGGTTGAATAAATGTATTCTTCAGTTTAAAAGATTAAGCAATCACATAAATGTCGTCTTCTATAAACCAGTGCTGATTTCCGGGGTTTGCACTACTCTTGCAGGGTGCCACATAAAATTTGGTTTGTAATCCCTTTCAGTTGTTGTCGTATCTCATATAAAATTGTTAACTTTATTGTTTTTGTTTTCACTCCTTGTATTTTATTCCTCCCTAGTTTCTATGTACATTGTACACATCATATATATACAGTAGGCTGGGTTGCCATATTGTATACATTTATATACTTCACTCTACCTCATGGATTATATAGATGCAGGGTGTCCCAAAAAAATGGTGATTAAGGGGTTTTGGAGCCTTTCTACGAATTAAAAAGTTTGAAATATTGATACATGTCTTCAGATAAAAAAGATCAATGCAGAAAAAAAACTTTAAAAATCCAAATCACATTTTTATGTGGGACACCCTTTATAAATACACAAATATACTTCAAATTCAACAATTCAAGACACACAAATTATTCAAAAGGAAAATTTTATTCAAATATCTACAATTGAGAATAAACAAATTTGAATATGCTTCTTCAAAATTGGTTCTTTATTTCATTCTTTTAGGTACGAGATCTTTATTAAACACGAGGCCCGATCGGTTTGACCGTTTTGACGTCTATAAGATACAAACAGACAGACAGAAAAATGTTTTGAATTTCATGTATGAAACCAATGGATCTGTTTTATTAATACTCAGGAGTATAAACTAGGGAAGCTACGAGGTCACAAAGGTAACATTTAAATCTTCCATTTATTTTGCCAATTTTGCAATTTATTTTGACAATCGAAAAATAATAAAATGTAGTCTTGAAAGTCTAGATTTAAATCCACTCTCCCTTTATGATGCTTTGTTGCATCAAACGGTTATCTTAGATAGATAGATGCACCTCTTTATAACATTATAGTAGAGCATCCCCTATCTCATTAACACGGATAATACATGGGTAGAGGCAAGGTACTAATGCAAGGAAAGTTATTTCAGAGATGTACGCATTTTTTGTATTGCTGTGTACTGTCTTTGGGCGGAAAAGTAAACACAAGAGGGATGTCGAAGCCTGACATGGAATCCACTATATTATATGAATTATAAAAATTATCAAAATTAAATGTTTTTAACCTCCTCGGATACTAGACGAACTGATGCATCTATTATTGTTTACAAATTCCGCCCAGATGTACGCATAGTATACGCAACCGCAATTAACTTTCCTTGCATTATTACCTTGGGTAAAAGTGCATTGTATGTCAGTTTTAAGACAAATTTAGCTGCACTCCTAAAATTAGGTTATTTATGGTCTATATTATAGTACTTCATTGTATTATACCAATTTAGAGGGAGCAGTACTTGAAATGAACATGTGGAAAGGGTGTCGTGTATTTAGGCCACAAACTGTCAGAAACACAGAATTTCTGTCAAATTCTGATTTATATGGCGAGTAATAAATAAGTTCCAATGTCAGATTTACCTATCTATCTATCTTCACCCAACCTTTCGATAATATATGTATAAATCTATATAAATAAAAGCAGTGACGTGGCGTGCAATTGATTTATTGAACTATTATTCATTATATCATCAGTAGTTCATTGTATACAAGGTGAAACAATTATATTATTTTATTTGCAATGAAAGATTTTTGAAAACAAAATATCATTATAAACATATAGATCCTTAGAGCCTATAGAATAAAATTGGTTGCTCTATTTTGGTGCAAAGTCCTTGTAATAAATCAATTGAAATAATTTAATTTCATAGATTTGAAACGGCGTAGATTTGAGCTCATCCAATATCACTATTTCGTAAAGTTTCAAACAAATATAACTGACTAATCGTTTAAATTATCTACCGGAGATAATGCATAACTGGGAAAGATCTAGAAAATGAAACATCAGAACGATTTAAAAGATGGGAAATATAGATATAACTAAAACTATTTCACGCATAAGACTTTGAAAAACAGGGATAACTATTTTTCAATTTCTTTTAATATATCTGAAAAAATATCTATTCATAAATTGTAAGAAAGTGATGAAAATATAAAAAAATTATTATTCATAATATTTTTATTTCAACCTTAGCATTGGTTTAAATCATTTAGAATTGAGATAAATCGTTAAAAATGGTTAAAATAATTTCTAGAAATATTATCTATACACCTAGTATTACTGGGCGGGGGGTTTTAACTAATCTTGATCAAGTACAGTGGGAACCAGAAAGCAGTGGCCATTAATGTCGTCTTCTTATTCTTTTTGTCAGTCGCTCATAAGATTTTATCTTAAAAGTGATCTACACATTTTTAAACTATGGCAGTAGCAAATTCCCCAGCGACTTCTTACCTATCACGATTGGAGAGGGGGGGGGGGGTTCCCCCCCCTGTTTTTTTCCCCCCCCCCCCCCAGTTTTTTCCACCCTCCCTGTTTTTTTTTTTAAACTTAAAAAACGACTGACATTTATAGTTGTGAACAAATTTTGCTAAACAAATTTTATGCATAGGGTATGGTGGCGGGTTAAACACTGAAGAGTGAAGAGTGTGTAATTAAAATGAATATGATTGTATAGCTAATTTAGACTGATAGCAAGAAAAGATTAATTTCTAATTTGTTGAAAGGAGGGATTTATACAAGATTGATGGTTTTTAGCCGTGTTAGCTTACAGTCATGCTATTTCAGTTACACACTCTTCCAGGCCCGTAGCCAGGGGGGGGTGCAAGGGTGAAGGTGCACCCCCCTTTCTTCTGAAAGAGGGGTGCAATGACGAATTTGCCCCCCCCCCCCTAGTCCCATATAAAAGAAATTGTTTTCATAATTTTCTTAAATCTAGTTATAAATTATATAGCCCGAGTAAGAATTGATTTCCAAACAAAAATTATAATCTATTTGTGCGTTACTCATTAAAGTGTGACGGCGTTTTTGATACTCTCTCAACTCATCCCCTAAGTCATGTCTCTCCTGTGACCTATCGCAGGCTAACTAACAGTTGATCAGTACACTCTATTGATTAAATATAACACTCTCAACTAAAACGCTACTATATCTTCGGTCAGTGTACTGCAAATTACTTCAGAACACACCGAAAGCTTAGTTTAGGGTGATAACACAACATCAAAATTTGCTCATAGTCATTTAAGTTGGTTAAGTCTAATTAAAACAGTATGATTTATTAATCATATGCATGAGAGTCCCATGGAAATGAAATGGGAATCTCCTGTACACTTTCAGACTTTTAGCCCTTAACCGGTGTGCTATTCTTTTATATGCTATCATGCTAATAGGGCGCTTCTCATCCCTTTTTATACCATCTTCTTTTATATTCTATCATGATTACAGGGCGCTTCGCACACCTTTTTATACCATCTTCTTTTATATTTTATCATGCTTACAGGGCGCTTCACACACCTTTTTAAACCATCTTCTTTTATATTTTATCATGATTACAGGGCACTTCGCACACCTTTTTATACCATCTTCTTTTATATTTTATCATGCTTACAGGGCACTTCGAACACCTTTTTATACCATCTTCTTTTATATTTTATCATGATTACAGGGCACTTCGCACACCTTTTTATACCATCTTCTTTTATATTTTATCATGCTTACAGGGCACTTCGAACACCTTTTTATACCTTCTTCTTTTATATTCTATCATGCTTACAGGGCACTTCGCACACCTTTTTATACCTTCTTCTTTTATATTCTATCATGATTACAGGGCACTTCGCACACATTTTTATACCTTCTTCTTTTATATTTTATCATGCTGACAGGGCGCTTCGCACACCTTTTTATTTAAATAAATCAGCTCTTTAATGTTAGTTTACTTGCAATATTTTTATATTATTACATTTTAAAAGATTCTAATATTAGATTTCGCAGATTTACTGTTTTTAATGACGGATGTCCAGAATTGTTTCAACATCGAAATTATTTTTCGATTCTGACCAGCACACACCTTTCCTGGACTAACCATGCACGGTGTGTTGCATTACGTTTCTTATATTTTAATTCAATCATGCTTTGGTGTATAATTCAACCACCTTTAAACTTACAAAGTTATATAATAATACTTTTTTATTTAACACGCATATAGTAATTAAAAGGCGTCAAAATAATGTTTCAGAGGTCAAATTGTGATCGAAAGTCACAATTCTCTGGGATAAGGAATAAACCGTTAAATTCTATGTGGTTGCCACAAAACAGCTTAGGTCCGTTCAGTTCTGTGGTTTTTACGTTTATTGAAGACAAACAACAAACCAGAGAAACAAGGCAAATTAGAAAGTATTACAATTTGAAAATTAGAACAATTTTGTTTTCTTAGATTAAAAAAAATCTGTACGTATTTGACTTGGCCGTATAGTTTTAGGTGTATGCTGTCATTTTACTCATTTTATTCTTTTTAAAGTTCTATTTCCTATCTCTCTTGATGTTTTATGTTATTAATTTTGCAAAAACTTAATTTAACTTTAATTTGCAAATATGTTTTTGATATGACATAATCCAGTTGTACGATTGTATTTATCTATATCAAATTCCCCACCTGTCCCCTTCTACCCCCCCTGCGAAATCTTGGAAAATATTGGGGTATGTATGGCGAAATCTTGGAAAATATTGGGGTATGTATGGCGAAATCTTGGAAAATATTGGGGTATATATGGCGAAACCTTGGACAATATTGGAGTATATATGGCGAAACCTTGGAAAATATTGAGGTATATATGGTGAAATATGGGAAAATATTGGGGTATATATGGAGACTTGGAAAATATTGGGGTTTATATGGCGAAACCTTGGAAAATATTGGGGCATATATATGGCGAAATCTTGGACAATATTGGAGTATATATGGCGAAATCTTGGAAAATATTGGGGTATATATATGACGAAATCTTGGAAAATATTGGGGCATATATGTGGCGAAATCTTGGAAAATATTGGGGTATTTATATGGCGAAATCTTGGGAAATATTGGGGTATATATGTGGCGAAATCTTGGAAAATATTGGGGTATATATATGGCGAAATCTTGGAAAATATTGGGGTATATATATGACGAAATCTTGGAAAATATTGGGGCATATATATGGCGAAATCTTGGAAAATATTGGGGCATATATATGGCGAAATCTTGGGAAATATTGCAGTATATATGGCGAAATCTTGGAAAATATTGGGGTATATATATGGCGAAATCTTGGAAAATATTGGGGTATATATTTGGCGAAATAAAAAGATAGATTGAAACAAGGTAATAAGGCAAGGAAAGTTGCTGTTGTGTATTCTCTGCGTGCACATTGAAACCATGCAGTTCTCTCTGGGCGGTGTTTGTAAACAAGAAAAGATGCATCAGTGTGTTACTTTAGTATCCGGAGAGGATAGAAGAATTAAATTTTGATAATTTTCATAATTTACATAATAGTTTCCTATAACCAGAATATTTCATTGATTTTTTATGTGAAAGATGGATCCCATGTCAGGCTGTGACATCAGTCTTGTGTTTACTTTAGAGTCCAGAGATAGTACACTGCGCATGCAGTACTAAAAATGCGTGCACCTCTGAAAAACTATCTTTACATTATAATTCTTTGGATTTAAATAGATATATGGCCAGACTGGAAGAAGGATTGTTAAATAGATATAAATATATAAATATATATATAGTTAGATTGTCAGTTAGATATGTAGATAGGTAGATATGTAGATGTGTAGATAGATAGATAAATAGATAGATATATAGATAGACAGATAAACAGCTATGAAGACTGACAGTCCAGATTGACGGAGTGAATGTATAGACTCGAAATCACGTGTCAATGGTAGTTAGTAGTTGTTAGTATATCTGTACACTGCACTTTTATATATATTTAGAATATTTGCTTCAGGGCTAAATATGATCCACTAGAAACAAAAAATAAAAAAAAAAATAGATATTTAGAAAAGAACCCGATTTTTCTTTTTACAGAATTTTTGTAGAGGGGGCTGTAAAGTTCCTGAACTGCAGTGGTAGACTCGTAAAGATGGAATTGTGACAGATCTAAGAGATAAAACTAATATTATATCAGTCCATGAATACAGAGCAAATTATCCAGAAATAAAGGGAACTCATAAAACAGGGATAAAATAATTTCACATCATTTTTAGATTTTTCAAAAATCTGAATTGAATACACTTTTTAAGAGTGTGAGGTGTGGGGTTCGATTTGTTTATTTATTTTTTATTATTCCAAGTTTTATCTTGCATTTTTTGTGTTTTGTTTGATTTGTTGGCAATATATTTTGTTTGTTTTCAGTTTTAATATTTTATTTTAAAAATATATTTTAATATTTTTTTGATTAAGGGTTTAATAACTTGTTTGGTTTGTATGTAAATAAAAACTGAAATTTGTGGTTTAGTTCGATTCTACGATTTATTTTTGGTTTAGTTTTCATATTTGTTGGGACTGGTTTTAATTGTTGTTAATTTTCTTGATAATATTCACGTTGTTTGGTCTTACTATTTGTTTTGGTTTACACGTACTATTAAACTTGGCTTTAGTATTTGTTAGGTTTAGAAATTTTTTGATTTAGTTTTGTATTAATATTATTTTGTTTTGTTTTAAAAGTTTGTTTGGATTAATTTTTGATATTTGGTTTGTTTGGTCTAACTAGATTTTTGCTTTGTTTGGTTTTAATATTTGTCGGTTTGGTTTTGATATTTGTTTGATTTAAACTTGTTTATTTAATACCTGTTTGGTTTTATTTTGGATATTTGTTTGTTTTTAATACTTGCTAGGTTTGGTTATGATATTTGTTTGCTTATAATACTTGTTTGGCTTGATTTTGAAATTTGTTTGGTTTTAATACTTGTTAGGTTTGGTTTTGATATTTGTTAGGTTTGGTTTTGATATTTTTTAGGTTTGGTTTTGATATTTGTTAGGTTTGGTTTTGATATTTGTTTGGTTTCAAAACTTGGTAGGTTTGGTTTTGATTTTTGTTAGGTTTGGTTTTAATACTTGTTAAGTTTGGTTTTGATATTTGTTTGGTTTCAAAACTTGATAGGTTTGGTTTTGATATTTGTTTGGTTTTAATACTTTTTTGGCTTGGTTTTAATATTTGTTTGGTTATAATACTTGTTTGGCTTGGTTTTGATAATTGTTTGGTTTTGATACTTGTTAGGTTTGGTTCTGACATTCGTTAGGTTTGGTTTTGATATTTGTTTGGTCTGGTTTGGATATTTGTTAGGTTTGGTTTTAACACTTGTTAGGTTTTATTTTGATATTTGTTAGGTTTGGTTTTGATATTTGTTAGGTTTGGTTTGGATATTTGTTAGTTTTGGTTTTGATATTTGTTTGGTTTGGTTTTGATATTTGTCAGGTTTGGTTTTGATATTTGTTTGGTTTGGTTTTGATATTTGTTAGGTTTGGTTTTGATATTTGTTTGGTTTTGATTTTTGTTTGGTTTGGTTTTGATATTTGTTTGGTTTGGTTTTGATATTTGTTTGGTTTGGTGAGGTAGCATATGTTTGATCAGTGGGTGGGAGATGGTGGCAGATATGAAATCTATTCAACTTGTCAATTTTTATTGACATCTATTCTCTAGTTAGCTAATATACACTCATATATACACACACCACCAGATACACTCGAGGTATTTAAAGTTATCTAGTTATCTATCTGTCTATAGTTGTCTATCTGTCTATAGTTGTCTATCTGTCTATAGTTGTCTATCTGTCTATTGTTGTCTACCTGTCTATAGTTGTCTATCTGTCTATAGTTGTCTATCTGTCTATTGTTGTCTATCTGTCTATTGTTGTCTATCTGTCTATAGTTGTCTATCTGTCTATAGTTGTCTATCTGTCTATAGTTGTCTATCTGTCTATAGTTGTCTATCTGTCTATTGTTGTCTATCTGTCTATAGTTGTCTACCTGTCTATAGTTGTCTATCTGTCAATAGTTGTCTTGTCTAAATGTCTGTAGTTGTCTAACAGTCTATAGTTGTCTAACTGTCTATATTTGTCTTGCTGTCTAGCTGTCTAAATGTATATCTGTCAAGATGACTATATGTGTATTTTTGTTTAGCTGCCTAGTTTTAGATGTCTAGTTGTGTAGCTGTGTAGCTGTGTAGCTGTCTACCTGTCAATATTTGTCCAGCTGAATAGCTATCTAGCTATCTGGCTGTCTACCTGTCTAGTAGTCTAGCTCTCTAGCTGTTAAACTCTTAAACAGTCTTATCTTTTAAATTCTGTTTATCTATCTATTTCACCCTATCTTTTTAAAGGAAAAATATCAATAATTATATTTAATAAATCTCTAGACTCCTGTATTAACTTGTCAATACCTGATTATATTCTAGTTAGCACGTGTTGATGAATAGTCTTATCTCATATATATATATATCTATCTATATATATATATATATATATATTATCATGTTGTATATATTTACAACTTTTTCAAGTTTTCATTGATTTATCAGTTAGTCAATATTTATTCTTTATGAGTAAAATCATCGGGGTAGCAGTAAAAAGTTTAAAAGAAAATCCAATATTTTTTAAAGGCTTATTATGCAAACTTAAGAATCGCAAGTCGAGTCTAAAAAATGTTGTAATTTAAAGGGAGTGTTCGCGAAAAATGAAAGGGGGTAAAGGCTTTATGCGATAAAAAAGCGCTTTTGATCGCTACTAATCTTACTTCTATCTGTTGCATCGATATGGAGAAAATTGTTAAAAACGACTAATACCGAAGAACGTAGTATCCTTACAAATTCAGAAAGATGCAACATACGACTTTGACCGTAAAAAAATCTATTTAATTTCAAACAAATCATTTAGATATTACACCCTATGGTCATCGATTATCTTTCGCCACATTTGTATATAGTTTATTTTTCATAATATGTTTTGATTTTATTTTTTAAAATAACATTTAGCTTCCAACTTGTTTTCGAACATTCCTGGAAAATTAACAAAAATCCTCGAAATAGGAATAAATGTAACTCTCAGATCAGAACAATTAAAACATATTATGAAAAATCAACTATATACAAATGTGGCGAAAGATAATCGATGACTATAGGTTGTAATATCTGAATGATTTGTTTGAAATTAAATAGATTTTTTTACGGTCTAAGTCGTATGTTGCATCTTTCTGAATTTGTAAGGATACTACGTTCTTCGTTATTTGTCGTTTTTAACAATTTTCTCCTTATAGACGCAATTGATAGAAGTAAGATTAGTAGCGATTAAAAGCGCTTTTTTATCGCATTAAGCCTATACCCCCTTTCATTTTTCGCGAACACTCCCTTAAAAATAAAATATGTTATCCATTAAAAAGAAAGGATTGTTTAAAAACTGTGGTAAAACGTAAATTTTTTAGACTTTAGTAAATCCCTCAACTGTGATTTGTATCAATATGTTTGATATTAGTCTGCCCACTCCCTTCTGTACCCTCTCATTATGATGGATAGATGGACGAATTGATGAATAGATGGACGAATTGATGGATAGATGGACGAATTGATGGATAGATGGACGAATTGATGGATAGATGGACGAATTGATGGATAGATGGACGAATTAATGGATGGATGGACGATTTATGGATGAATAGATTGACGAAAACTTGATCGTATCTGGACGAATTATTTATTGATTGCTGGACGAAATATTTAATAAATATCTGGACGAATTTTCTTATATATATCTGGACGAATTATTGATTGATAGCTGGACGAAATATTGAATGGATATCTGGACGAATTATTGATAGATATCTGGACGAAATATTGATTGTATTCTAAATTTATCTCTACATAAAAATCCCTCTGATCTCACCCTGCCATAGATCACCTGACAATCTCCTTCCTTCCAATCAACTCCTTACCTCATCAAAAACATATCTTGATATGTGTAACCAATTATATTCAGTATCGGTAATTAAGTTAGGGCCAACCACTTAAAACAACCAACCCTGGTTATGCGGGCCCAAACTGCATAGTAAATTGTGATTGCTTATTTGTAATATCTCATGCTTTGTAGTTGAAATGAATATATGAAATGAATATGAGATATCCGGCAAATTATTGATTAGTTGGACGAAATATTGATAGATAATTGGACGAATTACTGACTGATAGATGGATGAATTATTGTTAGATATCTGGATGAATTATTGATTGATAGATGGATGAATTATTGTTAGATATCTGGATGAATTATTGATTGATAGATGGATGAATTATTGTTAGATATCTGGATGAATTATTGATTGATAGATGGATGAATTATTGTTAGATATCTGGATGAATTATTGATTGATAGATGGATGAATTATTGTTAGATATCTGGATGAATTATTGATTGATATATGGACGAATTATTAATAGATATCTGGACAAATTATTGATGAATAGTTGGACGAATTATTGATATATATCTGGCCGAATTATTGATTGATATATGGACGAATTATTGATAGATATCTGGATGAATTATTGATTGATATATGGACGAATTATTAATAGATATCTGGACGAATTATTGATGAATAGTTGGACGAATTATTGATATATATCTGGCCGAATTATGGAAGAACAGTTTGACTAATAATACATTGATATTTTCACAAATTATTGACGAATATTTTATTGAAATATGGATGAAGAAGGAACCTTTTTAAGTTGGTCAAATTAATCTAAAATACAGGAAACTAGAAACGAAACTGTTTAACTTTAATACTAACTCAAAGTTTATAATTTCTAAATCTTTTCCATCTGATTGTACAAGGCTTGAACTGTCAAAAGGTCTTCAACATCGGGTTGCACAGGTATATGGATAGTAAAATCAGAGCTCCTTTTTCTTAGAGGGAAAATTCCTTCATACAAAACTGATATAGATTCCTTCATACACCTCTCTATTAATCTATATATCTATCTATCTGTCGAAATAGATATCTATTTATCTATCTATCTATCCAACCGATTGATACCCCATTTGTTTTCCAATTTAAACAATTTGCCTGAAACAAAGAATGTTTTATTTTTCTAAAAATCCTTCCAATTTAGAAGCGTTTTATTAACTACATTTTGCAAATTCAAATTTGAAAATTGGCAATAAATAATATGAAGGGGGGTTTAAGGGGTGTTTAGTTACCCCTTAAGAAGACTTATTGCTGCCAAATTTACCTTTTTATCCATTTGTTTTTTCTTTGTTTGTTTCAGGGGTTAGATTTAGAATAGTGTCCCTTTAGAATGGTATTAAACTTGAGATANAGTTTCAGTTACTACGATTAAAAAGGTTTGTATTTGGGCGTTTTATGTTGGAACGTTTTGTTACATTTGGCGTTATATTCGAACGTTTCATCTCAATGGGCGTTTTGTAATTGGGTGTTTTGTGCCCAATCCCTTTTCCGTACAATTAAATGCATTTTCAGCAATCATTTTCAAGCAATCTTATTTCTAGCAAACATGTTTCAAGCGATCATAACTGTGTAAGGCAGATTTGTTCAGCTTAGTTCTGCATGAAGCCAAGGGCAGATTTTAGATTAAAAACGCAATAAAAACATTTTATTCAGTTTTATTCCATCTTTATTGCATAATTAAGATGGATAAGTTTTAAATTAATTTTTACATAGAATCGGTTAATAATAATTATTTTTTAATCCCAGGATTTCATGATTTTTGCAAATTTTAAAATTATCTTTCGTTGAATGATAAATTAAGATTAAATGGTCTGAATGCTAGACTTGTAGACTCCTGATTAAATCCAAGGAAAAAGTTATAAATAAGAACAAAGCAAGTTGAATAAAAACCAGCAAAATTATTTTCCCAAGAAATCTCGAATTCAAAACTAAATTTTTTACTAAGATGACTGTAAAATAAACAAAGGAATTAATCTTTAGTTATTTGGTTATTACTTATGAGAACTATTTTTAAAAGCTAAAGACTGTATAAAATTAAATATATATATATATATAATATATATATAAAAAAATATATTTCTCTATTATCTATCTATAATGTAGAGCCGTCAGCCATGCTACTTCAATATTCTATATAAATACTTACCAGTTTGTTTGACTTGTCTTCAGGTTTTAAATACAAAGCAAAAGCGTTTGGTCTAAACCAGTTTATATATTATCAAAACAATTTTTTAAATTTTAGGCTTTTTGATGCAAAATGTCATTTTTTAATTTTGCTTGATAAAAAAGTACACGATAATCTTACGTGCAAGATATTAATATTTTTGTGTATCTGTCTATATACTTTGCTGATAGTTGTAATCGCGCTGATTTGTTGATTTGATGCTATATACTTTGCTGATAGTTGTAATCGCGCTGATTTGTTGATTTGATGCTTTATACTTTGTTTGGATGCGATAAGCATCAAACACTGAAAAATAAAGAAATATGAATTTTAAATTATTTGATTTGTAAATTTCACAAATGTAAATAAAAAAATATGCGAAAGAAACTGAGTGTTTGCCACAAACTCTGATTTTTAAAAATCTTTGCAACCCGATGTTATCCTAAATTATGTTAGATCAAATTCAAAAGTCTATGTTTGCAAAATATCAAAGATTTACAGCATTGGCACACCCCTCTGCCCCTTTAGTGAAAGTAAATTCAGCCTATATGAAGCATAAAGTCTGACCGTGTCAACCTTGTTGCACCAGCCAGTTCTGTCCATAGAGCTAGGTACAGTACAAACTGGGACCGGAAAGGTTGACCCGGTTCGTAAATTCAAATGTACTATGGTTGCCCGTGTTTGGTTGCAAAGGTTTATGTGATTAGTTTTGAGGCAAAAACTCAGTTCCTTTATTTTGTTATTGTTCCAGAATCTACGATGTTGTAAATATAGGTCAAAATCTAAGATTTTAAACCTAGTGTAATATGAATACTATGTATAAATATATAAAAATACATAAATATATAAAAATACATAAATATATATATATATATATATATTTAAACCTTGGATATAAAGATAGATAATTGGGATTTTACCAAAGTTTAATAATTTAAACCTACAGGGAAAATAGTGCTCACAAATTTGGAAAAATAAATATTAAAAATCTACTTTGAGCTTAATTTATTGTGAAAATAGAGAAACCTTCATGCATTATTTAATAAATGATGTCAGTATTAATCCTGGAAAAGATTTTTCTTTGTTTATAATTAGTTTAAAGTGTTCATTAGTTCATTACTGTACAGCCAAGGGTGGGCTGTAGAGGTGACGGAAGACTTTAAAAAAATCCCTTCAATTTGAAAAGTACAAAAAACAGGATGTGTTGAAATATTTTTTTTATAAAATACTATTTTTTTTTATTTTCTATAAGATTTTGTTGTCTTCCTTGCTAAAGTCTAAATTCATTATGAGTAAAAATTTGAGAAATCTAATTGCTGAAGATTAAGAGATGGAGGGAAGGGATTTAGATATATGGATAGATAGATAGATAGATAGATAGATAGATAGATAGATAGATAGATAGATAGATAGATAGATAAATATATGGATAGATGGATAGATGGATAGATAGATAGATATAGATAGATATATATAGATAGATAAATAGATAGATAGATAGATAGATAGATAGATAGATAGATAGATAGATATAGATAGATAAATAGATAGATAGATAGATAGATAGATAGATAGATAGATAGATAGATAGATAGATAGATAGATAGATAGATAGATAGATAGATAGATAGATAGATAGATAGGTAGATAGATAGATAAATGTATTTACAAAGTAACCACACAACATGGTAAAACGAGAAATTAACCAACAAACTCAGCTAGAAAATGGCCAAAAACACAATAACTGTTAAGAACAGGATCCAATGGTGGAAAAAAAATTATCCTACCTTCTACCAATCGACGATAATTTAGTTTTCTCGGGCTCCTTGAAATAAAGGCATTTAAAACACTGTTGTCCGAAATTGAGGCAAGATTCTTTTTGGGTGCATCGCCATTCTTTCCAGATTGACCAACCTGTCGGTGGTCATAGATGACCTGTTCCAGGTCAAAAGCCTTCGGAGTAATGACTTTGTAATACTCCAGGGGTGGGTTGGGGAGGAGTTAACCCCCCTAATTTCCCTTGGGGGGGGGGGTTAATGGACTGTCATCCCCCCCCTAAAGCCGCAATGAAAGATATAGGAACAGATAGACAGACAGACAGATATTTACAGCAGACTGATTATTTATTGATGATAAATGATTGAATAAAATGAATGTCGCGTGTTTATTTTATAAAAAACGTGAAAACCCCAGTTTTCTGTCAGCTGCTGATTGATGGATGGCTGCCATGTTGAAAATGTCAGATTTAACAATCAGCTGATGCTGCTGATGTAAATTAAAAACGGAACTGGAACATTTACCACAAAAGCTTGATTAAGGTTAAATAGAAAACAGGGATGTTTTTATGAAAAATGGATTCTTCCTTTAGAGCTAGATTTATAAATGTGATTTACTAGGATTTATTTTAAAATATACGGAATACATTTTAACCTTTTTACTGGAGTTACTGTAGGATTTGAATCTACATATTTTGTCAAATTTTCCAGGCGTTTTTAAATAAAAATATTAGATAATTGCTCAATACTTCTAAATTTATACACAGGGTTACTCATACAGGATGAGACTTCTCAGACGACTTTATGGAATTAACACCTAAATTTACGGAATTAACACCGGAATTTACGGAATTAAAACAGGAATTTACGGAATTAAAACAGGAATTTACGGAATTAACACAGTTTTTTTTACCTAGAATTAGGCTTCCCTGCAACTGTAAATTTGTTTTACTTCCTTTCTCAATTATTAGAAAGACCATCAAAACGTCATAAATAAATAATTTCAGGTCGCCTTTATAGTCTCGTCTTGTGTGGGTAACCCTGAACTACAGAAATAACAAATAAAGGGATGACAGTCTTTGTTCCATCAGAAATCGTTAAAGTATATATAAAATACTGTGTTTATCTCTATATCTAATCATCTGTTTATCTATGTTAATATATGTAAAGTATAAAGTCGAGTCCCTTGGTCAGAGTCGAGTTCTCATGAACAAACGTAAAAAATCTAAATTTGAATAAATGTCAAACATAAAATAGCGGAATTATGAATATGAATATATATACGATACGATACTTCAATGAATAGATAGATAGATAGATGAATAAACTCCCATTGACTTTGTTCATTTTCCCATAAAGAACATGTAAATATTGAAATTGAGACGCACACATCAATAAAAAATGGCGGAAGGGGAAAATGGGGAAATTCCAAAAACGGAAATTTGATAATTCTTTTGGGAGCAATTTCGACCAAAAAACTATTTCAAAAGATTCATTGACTTTACAGTTAGATTTATGATATTACAGTGAGAACCAGAAAACAATGGAATAGAAAGACGACATTGAAGCAACATTTAAGTGAATAGGGTAGAGAGGATAGTTGCTCACCCCTAGTTGTAGGATAGAGAGGATAGTTGCTCACTCCTAGTTGTAGGATAGAGAGGATAGTTGCTCACCCCTAGTTGTAGGACAGAGAGGATAGTTGCTCACCCCTAGTTGTAGGATAGAAAGGATAGTTGCTCACCCCTAGTTGTAGGATAGAGAGGATAGTTGCTCACCCCTAGTTGTAGGATAGAGAGGAAAGTTGCTCACCCCTAGTTGTAGGATAGAGAGAATAGTTGCTCACCCCTAGTTGTAGAATAGAAAGGATAGTTGCTCACCCCTAGTTGTAGAATAGAGAGGATAGTTGCTCACCCCTAGTTGTAGAATAGAGAGGATAGTTGCTCACCCCTAGTTCTAGGATAGAGAGGATAGTTGCTCACCCCTAGTTCTAGGATAGAGAGGATAGTTGCTCACCCCTAGTTGTAGGATAGAGAGGATAGTTGCTTAGCCCTAGTTGTAGGATAGAGATGATAGTTGCTCACCCGGCCCTAGTTGTAGGATAGAGAGATGGGATGTGAATTCCCCTCAATATTCTCTTATTCTCTTCAAACTTCAGAATATTCAAGAATATCAAATTCAAGTTGTTCACATACGGACGATACAAAACCTGGGGGGGGGGGAGGAAGTTAGAAATTAATATGAGTATTGAATAAAAACAAGTTTTGAACATTATCTTTATTTAACCTTCTTTAGTTTTTGAAAAATACCCCCTGAGTCCATAGAGAAGTGGCTTGGCGTCCCTAACAATATGGACGGGTGCCCCTGATATCTCTATGGATGAATGAATCTAAATTGACCAAAAACTGTTGGGTTTCAGTTCCCAGTCGATTCGGAGAGAAAATACAAGATTTAAGCTTAATATATTTTAAAATGAAATTAAATGATTTTATCATTATCAGCCTTACTATCATTATTGTTATCATTTTCATTATTGTTGTTATTATTCCAATATTGTTATCATTTTCATTATTGTTATTTTTATGGAATCATTTTTATCATTTTATGAATATCATTATCACTGGTGTCATTATGATTATCAACATTATTATATTATTATTATCAATACAATATTCTAACAGAATTATTATTTTTTAAAACTATTTTTAATCATGATATTAGGTTTTCCAAAATTGGTTGTCTCTGTTTTGGTTTAAAATATTTTTGTAATTATTTCACTTCCTAGTTTTTGTCGCTTTAATCTCAATTTGCTCATTATTATTAACTCGAGGGAAACCGTGTTTTGGAATTAAATTTCATATTTTGACAAAATAAAATTGTTTAATCTCAATATTGTGAAGTTTTCTATTGAAATCGATATTTTGATATGATTTGTGGATATTAGCGGTGTTGTACGTGTATTGGGGAATATAATATTATAAAGATGTGAATTTATGTAAATTTATTCAGATTTTCAAATTGAATATTTATATATTGTACGTATATTGCATTATATTCATCAGACATATAGAGAGTAATTTCAAACAAGTTTATAATCTTCATGTTCAAGTTTATAATCTTCATGTTCTTGTTGTTCTTGTTCTTGTTCTTTTATTCTCTTTTCTTTTTATTCTTCTTATTGTTACTCTTGTTGTTGTTCTTTTTCTTCATCTTCTCATTCTGTTATTGTTCTTCTTTCTTTTTATTGTGCTTGTTCTAGCTCTTGCTCTTGTTGTTGTTGTTGTTGTTGTTGTTGTTGTTGCTGTTGCTGTTGTTGTTGTTGTTGTTGTTGTTGTTGTTGTTGTTTTTGTTGTTGTTGTTGTTGTTGTAGTTGTTCTTGTTGTTGTTGTTGTTGTTGTTGTTGTTGTCATTGTTGTTATTGTTGTTGTTTTTGTTGTTGGTGTTGCTGTTGTTGTTGTTGTTGTTTTTGTAGTTGTTGTTGTTGTTGTTGTTGCTGTTGTTGTTTTTGTTGTTGGTGTTGATGTTGTTGTTGATGTCGTTGTTGTTGTTGTTGTTGTTGTTGTTTTTGTTGTTGGTGTTGATGTTGTTATTGTTGTTGTTGTTGTTGTTGTTATTGTTGTTGTTTTAGTTGTTTTTGTTGTTATAGTTGTAGTTGTTGTTGTTGTTGTTGCTGTCATTATTGTTCTTGTTCCTCATATGGTCTTCTTTTTGTTCTTCTTCCTTGTTTAAATGCTTGTTCTTTTTCTTTTTTTTTCTTGTTCTTGTTAAAATATTCTTGTTCGTGTTCTTACTATTGTTCGTGTTGTTTATTATTGTTGTTGTTGTTCTTTTTCTACTTTATATTTTCTTCTTCTGCTGCTTATGATTCATTTTAACTAAAACCTACGTTATTATCTTCTATCTGAATTTATGGAAGTAATTGATATCCAATCTATTAAACCAACTCTACCAATCCATTTTCCATAATAATTACTGACTCAACCAATACATCCCCCCACCCCTAAACCCTTTATTACACCTCCTCCCCCCCCCTAACAAGTGCAGTGCACCTGTCCTCTCTAAAAATAGGGTTAACACACACCGGCTCTATTCAGTATATTTATTATTATTTAAAGACAATTATGTCAAAACCCAAAAATCACAAGAATATTTAAAATATTAGATTTTCTACTATATTCACAGATTCTACAGAAATTTTAAAACTTTTACTCCACACAAGGAAGACTCAAAAAAAGATATTTATTTATTTATTTATATCATTTTGTTTTAAATCACAAGATTTTTCAAAATTTCACTTTTTTTAAAAATATATAATTTAAAGCCTTGTTAGTATTACGTCATTTTTCAAGACTATTGATTAGTATTACATCATATTTCAAGAATACTGATTAGTATTAAATCATATTTCAAGAATACTGATTAGTATTACATCATATTTCAAGAATACTGATTAGTATTACATCATAGTTTAAGAATACTGATTAGTATTACGTCATATTTAAAGAATACTTATTAGTATTACACCAAATTTCAAGAATACTGATTAGTATTAAATCATATTTCAAGAATATTAATTTGTATTACATCATATTTTAAGAATACTGATTAGTTTTACAACATATCTTAAGAACACTGATAAGCATTACAACATATCTTAAGATATACGCCCCCCCCCACACACCAACAGAGAACTGCATATGTTTGAGCAAGCTGTAAAACCACACTGTGGTTGAGCATAAGGTTAGTAAGGGTTGTATTAAATACTCTTCATATATTTATAATTTATACTGGTATTTAAACACTACTATTCATAGTTATAAATACATTAATATTCATTTATCTTGCATATGGATCAATTTTGATCAATTTCAGGGTTCTTCATCTCCTAGTTCTTATTCCCCCCCCCCTTCATTCTGAAAAAGAACAATCTCTCGTTTTTTTTATGCTTTTCCAGGTAGTCAAGGGTGGTTGTCCTTTTTTAGAAATGGAGGAGGGGGGGGGGGAGGGTCCAAGACTCAAGTAATAACATATCCCCTGATTTCGTTCAAATTTTAAATCATTAAATAAAGCTGTCAAATCCTTATTCAGGAAACTGAGATTTTGTTGTTTTTAGAATTTCCCCCTTGCCTATAAATTTATCCATCTATCTATCTGTACGTCTATCTATCTAACTATCTATCTAACTATCTATCTATCTATCTATCTATCTATCTATCTATCTATCTACAAATCTATCTATCTTGCTATCTATCTATTTATCTATCTATCTATCTATCTATCTATCTATCTATCTATCTATCTATCTATCTATCTATCTATCTATCTATCTATCTATCTATCTATCTATCTATCTATCTATCTATCTATCTATCTATCTATCTATCTATCTATCTATAGAATTAGATATAAATAATAATAATAAATAGATGAGATATAACGACACAGTAAAAATGTAAGAAAGCATTGTATCATATTAAACAAGAAAGGATTGTTTCATTTTTACATCACACTTAATCAATGCAATCGAAAAGTTTTAGAAATTGTAAACAAATCGATATTTTGAGGACTGCAGAGGTTATTTTCACATATGTGACCCTCCATTTTCGAGTAGCATAGCCCATTTACAACGGTACCTTTCTTAGCTTGATTAACCATAATGAGATATCCACGTTTTCCCATCTAAAAGTTGTTTCAAGCTAGAAACACGACGATATCTTCCTTATTGTTTAATCAGACAAATATTTGATTTAAGGGTACCGTTGGGAATCAGACATGTCACTCTTTAAAAAAGGTCATTTGAAATAAAGTCTTTTAAACACAAAAAAAACTGTTGCAGACTTATTCTGTAAGTATTTTGACTACGCAGCTTTTTCCAGTTTTAAAAGTGTTCAAATTAATGATTTAGTTTAGCGTGAAGGAGTGTATAAAATTCCCTGAAAGATTGATGAATTTAGAAAACTCTTATTTTAATTGTTTCACGATAAAGATCAAATCCAGGGATTGAAAAAGATTAAGTTAAAGAAGTTTTGAAAACTTTCATATTCTATCTGAATAATAATTAAAAAGTATAATTTGTTTAATTTCAAACTAAGTTTATAGAACAAACAAATTTGAGGAACTCATAAGGTTTGATCGAATAGAAAATGAAAGTAAAGGCTTAATTTCGTGTAGAGCACATTGAAATGATTTTTTACCAAATGTGGATTGGTTCTTGAGATTCAAAACGATGGAATAGGGCAACCCGTAGCCCCCCTCACTAAAAAAAAGCTTATAGAGTCCGAGATCGAATGGAATGTACATGCATATCAATGTTTGATATGAACTCTAAAAAATTAGTTATGTACACTTTTGTAAACATACTATTTTTTAATTAGAAGTCAAGCCCTTACAAAAGGGACAGGATAGATAAAGAAGAGGGGGTTTGTCAAGTTGTCGTAACAGATAAAGACCCATTACATATTTCTCTCGCCATTAAATCTTTTCATGAAGACATAATTCTCAAAACATTTAATTCTTTGATTTCATTTCAAGACATAGTTCAAACACAAGTTCTGTTTAGTGTCAGTTTGTATGTGTATTCACACCAGATTCAAGAAGGATTATGTGGAGGGTTAACGTTATGACTTTGCACCCTTATAACACCTCAAGTTTGTATTTTCAGTATAGATTGAGAAAAACAATGTTGTTTTAAATAAAAAATAAATCGCAGATTTCTGCTACAAAAAAATTGAGTAAATTGTAAACATTTAAAACTTTTAAAGTTAAAAAAACTATCATTACTCTCTGCTTATGTTTAACTAAACCTAAATGAATTCTGATTCTACGTAAAACCATGTTTTCAGTGTTCACAAAGCTCCAGTGTTCATTATGTTACCAGGTATAGAGAACAGAGTATAGAGTATAAAGGGTATTATTAAATATAGAAGTATAAAACAGTATAAAGAACAATGTGCAAAGTACATTGCTAACTGACATAATACTAAAAAATGACCAAAAAAATGAATTAAAAACTAAGAATATTTGCAAGCAGTACAAGCCTGCCAAGGCTGAACTTCTGATAGATTGAAGATTGCATGCTGGTTGCACGAAGCAAGGAATGAATCCAAACCAACTCCAGGTACACAGGCAGTCCTAGATAAACCTTCAAAAACCGAAGGTAATGCAAGGAACGCTAAAATTATATTCGCAGTTCATTAATGATGTTTTATATCTAGATCGATCCATAGAGTACTACTGATTACGCAGTATACACTGGAACTTGCAAAGAAGTGTAAATCACCTAGATTTCAGAGTATATGACTGAAAAGAGAACTCAGACTCACTTAAATCAATCAAAGAAACTATTTATAAAATAAAGTGACTTATTAAAACAATTCTGTTCTTTTTAGAGGTCGGTAAGTTTGGATGGAAAAACTGGATGGAAAAACTTAAGATTCTGATTGTATTAATATACAAAAATATCCCTGGTAACAAAAGTAAGGAATATCCCCAAGTTCTTTAGTTCTGGTTGCTTGCTTTGAAGAATTTCCAAGGAATTTCTCGAGAACAAGTGTTTGTGAATGATTCTTCGGAAATTCTTGTGAAATTCTGCAGAATTGGTCCCCAATTTGAGAGATTTTTTGGGGATCATAGTTTTGAGAATTAGTTTCGAGAAATTCCTGAGAATTTCTCTGGAATTTTTCCTTTGAAATTCCTGAGTATTTTTACTGGAATTCCTGAGAAATTGGTAACCAATTTTACGGATTATTTGGGGAACTGAATAAAATTCCTGAGAATTTCTCAGGAATATTTCTCCGGAAATTCCTAATAAATTCTCAGGACTTGGTCACTAATTTTACGGATTTTTTGAGGATCTGCATGAGAGACATAGTCTCGAGAAATTCCTTAGAATTTCTTAGGAATTCTCCCCAAGAAATTCCTGAGATTTTCTAAGGGATATTTTTCTAGGGAAATTCCTAAGAAACTCTAAGGACTTTTTACGGATTTTTTTGGGAACTGAATAAGAGCTGTAGTCTCGAGAAATTCATGAGAAATTCTCAGTAATTTTTGAGAAATTGTCATGATTTTCAAGTTACGTATTTCTTTAAAATATTTAAATCTTTTTTTCTTTTCATCCTTATTGATGACAAATGATAAATAATTTTAGAACCATCTTTTAAAAAAAAGATTTGGAAAATTATTAAATTTTTTTATTTGTTCTTGACAATTCAGTTTTCTGAAAATACAAAATACAAGACAACTTCAGTAAGATAAAAAACTATAACATTCTGACTTAAAAAGTTAGTTATACTTCTAAAAAGTTTGAGTGGTATTATAGATAGTTGTTAAGATGTTCACTACTATTGGGTTTAAGTCCTGATTAGTGAATTTAGATATGCTGAGAATATCTCAAGATATTTCTTTTGGAAAATCTTGGAAATAGTTCCAGGAAATTCCCAGGAATTGGATCTAAAGAATTTTTATCTGTTAAATCCCAAGAATTTCCCCAAATAGGCATTTCCCCAAATTTGGTTAACATTTTCTCTGGTTATTTTCCAAAAAAATCCCAGGAATTGGTTACGAGAAATTCCTCAAATAGGGTTATGAGAAGTTCCTTAGATAGGGTTATTAGAAATTCCTGGGAATGGGTTACGAGAATATCCTCAGAATGGGTTACAAGAAATTCCTTAAAAATGGGTTACAAGAAATTCCTAGGAATGGATAACAAGAAATTCCTTGGAATGGGTTAAGAGAAATTCCTTGGAATGGGTTACGAGAAATTCCTTAGAGTAGGTTCTGATCTATTCCCGGGAAATAATCACAAGAAACTTTCCAGCCCCGACCAAACCCCTGCCACTGTACGGTGTTAATCCCAGAAATTTCTCAATGGACAATCTTTCCCCGGAAATTCTCGAGAAAATCTCTTATTTCTGTCGACATTTTCACCGGATTTTCCCGTGAAAATTATTCCTGGGAATTTCCACGGATTCCTGTAATAGAATTTTAGGAATTTTCGCGGATTTTCCGCAAAATTGTTAACCGGGATAGATCGATACAAGTTAAAGACAATTAAGTAAAGACGCCACAATATATCTATCTATCTATCTATCTATCTATCCATAAATAACCAACTAAATTTCACATCTTTATTTTCTCTATTGTATGCTCCTCCTCATACCTATAATAATAATTACAAAATTAGATCGTAAAAGTGGTTTTATCCCCCTTCCCCCTCTCCCTCCTATCCTAAAAGTGTTGGGATCATGTGATTTATGAATTTTAATTTTTGCTAATATAAAAAGTAAGAAAAAAACACAATCGCGATGTATTTTGAAGAAAACGACTTCAATTGGAAATAGCACAGAAATTGTGGAATTCTAGCTGATGTCACCATTTAAAAGTTTTATCGTATAAACGTTGACATAAAAACAGTATTTTTTTAAATGGGATTTCAAAATTCAGTTCATTGATATTTTTGTTTCTTTCGCTGCTTCTGTTTTTTGTGAGTTGTTAATTTTTTTGTAAAAAGGAAAATATCAAATCATCGTATGTTAAAGATTTTAAGAATTTTCTTGGAAAGCTTAAAAATTACACTGCTTCATGTGTTTAGTTTTGTTTATTAAAATACGAAAATTATTTTATATTAAGAAATATTTTATTCGAAATATAGAAAATTCATAAATTTGACCGTTATATTTTAATGTGCGAAGTTGCGATCCAATGAGCGATTAGGTCAATGTTTAATCTACTAATGTTTCTCTAATTGCCAAATATAGTTATATATAGGTCTAGTTTTGAATATAAATGTGTTAAACATGTTTAATTATTACCAAATTATTACCAAATTATTATACTATTTAATAGTTTAAACTGCTAGTAATTAGTATTTAAAACCACTGACACATGGTAAAGCACACAAGGGGGAGTGTCTAACATCTATATAACTGTCTACATTTGATTACTTTTTATTCTAAACCTGAATGTTTGGGCGCTTTGCACCTCTTTTTCTTGTCGCAATCTTAGCTTTTAGATATATGTTGCTTTTTAATACGTTTTCTATTTATTCTTGACACTAAAAGTTTTTTAATGAAATTCCAAAAATATCTAAAATTCTTAATTTTTTACGGAAACCTTCCTTGGACCATGTGAATTACCACAGAAAATGTGAGACTAATTGGTTTGGCCAATTTGACGATTTTTGGATACACACAAACAGACAAGCCAATAATTTTTTATGGTTTGTTATAAAGTGAAATTGGTTCAACATTGGTAATATATATAAAAACACTGTATTGTACTGCAAATATATTTACAAATATTATTGGGGAAGATAAAAGACCGGCTACCAATATAATTATAGGGTAATTAAAGTAATTGGTTCAACATTGGTAATATATATAAAGACACTGTATTGTACTGCAAATATATTTACAAATATTATTGGGGAAGATAAAAGACCGGCTACCAATATAATTATAGGGTAATTAAAGTAATTGGTAAAGGTCAATATGTCATCTTCACCTGCCTTTTTAAAATCAACGAAAATCTGAATTTCTTGAAGAACTTTCACGGTTATTATTACATTATGTATCTCTGGGTGGCCTTGTTTTAAAAATTAGGTAATGTGTGTGTTGACATGTTTAGAGACTGCAATGCAAATGTATATGACATGCAAAATGTGCATTTATGCAATTTACTTACTTAGATTTTTAATTTTTGCGTTAAACCAAAAAAAGATGTTGTTAATTTTGTATTTCATTTTAACTTTGATAATAGAATGTTTATTATACTTCCATTTAATTTGTTTTGCTCTATCTTTAGATGATCTATTTAGTGGATAATAGGAACATTTGTATGGAGGGTGGGCTAGGGTTAACGGGAGCATGTGTTCTAGTGTGCTAGGGTTAACTAGAAAAGTCAGATTGTAAATGATTAGTGAATAATTAGATAATTAGAACCAAAGTAATGGTTTAATGACATGGTGGTAAGAGGGGTAGGGGGGGGGGAGGAATTTGTTTAATGCAATTTTACTTTCCTACGCAGTAAAAATGCAGTCAACAGTTGCAAGTGATTTTTTAAAAATCCAATGATCGTCAAATTAGCAATATTTATCAATTAACTTTAAAAAAAACAGATCCCAAATTGAAGATTTTCAAACTTAATTAATAACTATAATAATAATAAATTATTTATCGGACAAAAAGATTTAAAAAAAAAATACAAATACACAAAAATTGTATCATGCATGCAGTATCATCATAGTATGGAAAATTTCGAACATCTTTTCTTGCAAAAATTTTAGGTTTAGCTATAATTTTTTGATGGATTAAAAAAAATCAAAATCGAAACTTTTTATGAGCAAAAGTTTTCAATATCATCCGGTCATAACCCTTCCATTGGGGTCATGTCAGATATTTTTCAAGCATAAACTTACTTTAAAAAAACGGGCTTTTAATTTAGAAATATTAAAATAATGTACTTTTTCATTTCAATTTTAATTGTAGAAGTTTTGAAATACAAACAGATAACAATTGACAACCTATTATAAATTAGCTCTTTTAATAAAAAGGAATGTTGGGAGAATGTGTGGTGGGGAGAGGTGGATGTAAGGCAGGAATTAAAAAGAATTATTAACATTTGAGTTAATATAATTACTTTAGTAAATATAACAATCTTTCCATTAAACTGAGGCATCGTTAACCCATTAATAACCCCATTAAACTTGTTATACAAGAATAATATATAAACTAATGGCTCTGTAATTGATCTTTTGGTTTGACAGACTGACAGACTGACAGACTGACAGACTGACAGACTGACAGACTGACAGATTGACAGACTGACAGACTGACAGACTGACAGACTGACAGAATGACAGACTGACATACTGACTAAATATCCTGCAGGTTGATGAGAAAAGGATGAATATAATAAAGAAATAATGTAAGATATATTTCCTGTTTCTAATCTCTGCTAATTGCACCTAAATACACAGAAAGTGTGTCGTTAATGTTGGGTCCAATCAAAGTCGTTAACAACAGGTGTAATTTAAATCACATTTTTTACTCAAAAAATGGCTTTAAAAAATACAAAAATATTTCTTACGTCAAAATTTCTATTACAAATTATTAATTACCCCTTGCTCGTTAGCATGGGTTAACAATCTTAAACTTTGTGAAATAACATCGTGTTAATATTTCGGTCGGGCTTAACCAACGCTCTGTATTCATGTTAACTAAAGCATTAATCTGGGTTAAGGTGTTGCACTGGAAATGATTAAAAAACTAGTCATTTAGAGAATTAAGTTAAATGTAAGTTTTAATAATTATAAACTCGTCAAAGATATGCACTGAGATCCATAAAACTGTGAAATATGAAGACGACGTTATTTTAACCCCATGTTTGATGTCCAAATATGGCAAATGATGCATCATTAGAAAGCACTTATGATCTACTTTTAGTATCTGCAAAAACATTTGCAAATTTGGAAAAATAGATTTTTTTTGCAAAATCCAGTTATATAGTAAAAATGTTTGCAAAAAAATTTCAAAATATGCAAAGAAAAATCTATAGTTTGAAAAGTCCTTGACCTATGACAATTGACCATGTCATTTCAAATATTCAAAAAAAATTGCAAACCTGTAAATAACAGCCTCAGACCAATACTTCTGATCAAGGGAAATGGAACTGTAAACACTGCACAACTGCTGTGTTTCTTGTTTACTGGTCTTTCAAAAAGGATAAATTGAGTCTAATAGTCACTTTTCTAATTCAATGTTTTTATGATCACATATATATATATATCTATCTATTTATCTATCTATCTATCTAAGTAACTATCTATATATCTATCAATATATCAATCTCTTTATCTATCTATCTATCTATCTATTAAAATCAATCTTTCTATATATCTTTATATCTATCTATTTATCTATCTATCTATCAATATATCTATCTATCTATCAATATATCTATCTATCTATCAATATATCTATCTATCTATCTATCTATCTATCTATCTATCTAGGATGAGTTGATGATGATTGACGTGAACTGTCCTATTAACCATCTCTAGGTGAAAATTGACCAGAGTACTGTATACCATCTGTGCTAAACCAGGGTGTCCTGAAAGATTTAATAGTCTTAAAATGATAAACAATACTAATTCTCGAAACAGGCTTTACGACCTTTTTGTAATTTTATGACATGGATTAAAATCTTAATTTTTTTTTAAATTCAGATTTTTTTCGGGACACCCCTTTTCTATAAATATACTGACATAAGCATAGATACACTGACACATTTTATTGGTTAATTATACCTCGTTAACTCTAATTAGAGTTCTTATAAGCGTAATAAATAATATAAACTGCTCTTTATTGAATTAATTTTATTGCATTTCTATTGTAGTAATTATTAGACACACGTGCATTTTTCTCTAAAAAAGTATTGTAAAATTAATGTCTGTGTCTACACCGTACAATTTTCTCACTCCTCACTCTACACTCTACACTGTACACTCTACACTCTACACTCCAAACTCTACACTCTACACTGTACACTCTACACTCTACACTCTACACTCTACACTCTACACTTGGGGGGGGGTGTTTACCACCCCCCTCTTCCCAGGGTGGTTATATCCTACAGGGATAACATAAAATGAAACATTAATCACTGATCCTCTAATTTAATTGGATATCGAGATCAAGGGTTTAAGATTAATATAATCCACACCAAATTTTCGACTTCTGTTCAAGTGATATTTAAAAATACATTAACTTGTTTTTTATATTGTTTATTAATAAAAATACTTAAAGGATGAGAAGGATGGTATTACAAAACAGACAATACGTTAGAACAAGTTACAACAGAAAGTCTTAAGTATAAGTAAAGTGATTTATGATTGTGATACAATCTTAGGGAAAACTCACTTTTGCAAACAGAATTTGTGCACGTATTTACATTTTGTACATTATAAACATCATGCACATTTCTCATAGAGAATAGAATATTTAGAGAGGAATTAAAAGAATTCTCTGTATGAATTTTTTCAGTCCCTTTCAGCCTGAAAGGGAGTTCAAAGTGTACAAATCATGTAAATGTTCACAAATTATATGCAGTAGAGTACATTAATACAGTATGTTCCCTAGACTATCCATTTCAATTTCGAATTTTTAAACTGTTAAATAAACTTTATAATGAATTAGGTGAATAAAAACATCATTTGATTTATAGTTATAACGGAAAATCATCGTTTGTAAAGTAGAAGGCATAGAGTCTATGTGAAATGATCATTGGTCAATTATGAAACCAGCCTATTTCATAATTTGGTTTTCTTTTAACAATAATTCTAGATTTTCTATAAAATGATATTCCAGGGCCCAAAAGGTTATATAGCATAAATATGTGAAGTACACCTGCAAGGCTGCAGTATGGAAACAGTACAACAAAATGGCCGTTTTACACTTTTTTCTAGTAAATTCCTCTCTATATATTCTATTCTCTATGACATTTCTTGATTTAAATTTAGATGTTTGTACAATAGTTATTTAAGCGCATCTCAAACGCATGTACAGTAAAAGTTCTGTGGTGTACAGTGTACATGTGTAGCCTAGTCCTGTGAGTGTCTACCAACCCAGTCTAGTAGATTAGCAATGTTTGTGTAGATCCCAGGATACTCAGCTAATCCACACCCCCGGCCCCAGGATACTATTCCAATCTACAAAAATACACCCAATACTATTTAGAAAATCTGAACAAAAATCTCCCCCCCCCCCTCAAGAATGCTAATCCAATCAACACAAATACATTTTAGAATTTTTAAATGAGTTAAATCTACGCAAATATTAACCCTCTGGATGCACACTAGAGTATTTATTAAATCCAAACACCTCTAAAATGAATGTTAAATCTACACAATAATGTATAATATACCCCTAGAAAAAGATGGGAGTCAAAAACCAAGAACCAACCCAAGATACAATTCCAATTTACACACCTGTACTGTACTGTACTGTACTAAACTGTACTCTACTTTACTGTACTATACTGTACTAAACTGTACTGTACTGTACTGTACTGTACTGTACTGTACTGTACTGTACTGTACTGTACTAAACTGTACTGTACTGTACTGTACTAAACTGTACTGTACTTTACTGTACTGTACTGTACTGTACTGCACTGTACTGTACTTTACTGTACTGTACTGTACTGTACTGTACTGTACTGTACTGTACTGTACCGTACTGTACTGTATTGTACTGTACTGCTCTGTACTGTACTGTACTGTACTTTACTGTACTGTACTGTACTGTACTGTACTGGATGCACACAAGTGTTCAAGTTTAAAATATAATTACCTGTACTGTTCTTGCAGATCCAGATATGAATAGCGGGCCACCACTGTCACCCTGATAATCAAATATATTTAGCTAGAAATAATCATATCTTTTGGCAAAATTTTGTATTTAAAATTTTCTCGTAAAATCAAAATTTATTTCTTGCTTCAAACTTTTTAAATCCCTATATCTTTAATTTTATATCGTGTAAACCTCAGATATTTTAAACTTTAATTGATGTGGTATGGTGTAAACCTTACATGTTTTAAACTTTAACTTTTTGATCCATTAAAATGCATAGTTTGAAACATTTAAGGTCAACAACATCAGGTTTCAAAGATGGGAGTATAGATATTTGTTTCTTGAAAGGATCTTAGTAATTGATTTTCTGTGACCCTTTATTCAAAGATAGCAACGCCCGATTTACACCGATATCATTTAAACTTTCATGTGAACACAAATATAGAAGATAATGTCGTTTTTTTCTCAAAAAATTTCTCGGCTCAAATTTCTTTATTGTTTCTTAAAAGCAAGAAATGCGTAAGTCACTTACAGAGAATCCACAAATGAAAATAAACAGTTTAAATCCGACATCCCCATCTTTGGTTTGTTTTATGAATTGGTATTTATGAAATGCTAACCTGACAAGCATCTCTATTTCCTCCTGGATACCCAGCACAGATCATATTTGATGTTATAGAATCCCGCCCATAGCTCTTCTGACATTCAGCTCTAAATAGTGGTCACCATTATCAAAATTGTTATAAAGATCAACATCATCATTATCATCAATGTCATCAATCATCATCATTAACATTAATGTAATATAAAGATCAGGATCAACTTCTATCATACAGCTCTAAGCAATCATCAACATTATAAACATTGTCATCATGATCATCATTACAATCCATCTTTTCAACGTTATAATTATGAATTATCATAAGAATTATCACTTAAATCATTATTCTCATCATTTTCTCTATTATTAATGTTTATCAACCTCATCATAACCATTAATAAAATAAAAGATCATGATTATTAAAGGATTAACCTTGGTATAATCTCGACGTCAACATGTTTCATAACATCACTGCCTGGCCCTCCTGTCTTGATATAACCCCATCCTGAATAAAAAACTCAATATTTCTTATGCATGATTTTTCAGGTTGAGTTACTTAACCTGCAACTGTTGCTGAAGCGCCAGTAAAGTCCTCTTTAGGATTAGGCAAGCAGATTGTAGAGATGAGATTGGGAACAATATCAACAGGTTTATCAAGCTTGATCAGAGCAATATCATAATCAGTAGTTACTTCACTGTACTTTATGTGAATCTTGATTTTTGATACTCCACGTTCGATGCTAGCTGTTTCGGTAGAACTCTATAATAATGTTTCAGATGAGGTAGGATTACCTATTTAGATCGGGGTGGGGGGGGGGGGGTGTTTACCACCCCCCTCTTCCCAGGTTTTATTCAGATAATCGAAAATGTTTGAGAGAGAATGCGTAAACTTCAAATTATCCAACTTTAGAATTTGGGACAAGTTTTGCAAAAGAAAAAAAATATGCATGTGCATAGGTGGGATAGGGGGCAGTCAAATAGATAGTCGGTGTTTCAAAAAACACAAATAGTCTATAACTTTGTTACTATTTGAATCACAGAGCTAAAATTTACTTATTTGAAAAGACAGGGTTTTTAAGAAAAATGGTGGGAATAAAATTTTCCATTTGTATCATGATAAATAATGTCTTTTTAAATAAAGAAAATGACCTTGAGATCAAAATCCCCCAAAGCAATTTTGATGCTTAGGACATCTCTGCCCCAAGAGACGCAATGTGCTGCTGTTAGAATCCACTCAGGGTGTATCAGAGATCCTCCACAAAACTGATATCCCCAGCTTAAAAATTAGACATGATTTTTTAAAGTATTAAAAATAATGTAAATGTTCAATTTTAGAAAAAATACTATTGCTTAGGTTGACCATCCAAAAATCGCCAACCACTGCATTACAATTGTTTACAAATGAAAATATATGCAGTTTGCATGGTCTCTCTTTTTATCTGGATAGTAAACAAAAATAAATGGTGAAATAATACTTATAATATAGCTAAATTTGCAGATCTCATAAAATGTTGTTATTTCTCATACAGCTTTGAAAACATCTTATGAAACCTGTGAGGGCTAAAAGTTTTTTTTTCAGAAATGGTCATAAAATGCTTTTATCAAAACAGTTGATAGGTTAATGATAGGTAAAGAAAAATGTTTCCACAGAGGAAAACTCATTAATATATTACGAGGATACATTAAATCTGAAATGATACCTGAGTTTGAGTGCCACAAGCCAAGGGAATTCTCCTGCAGTACCAACATCTCCTCCAATAATTCTATCCCCTACTCCACAATCATTGCTGTTCTTCCAAATCTTCTTTGGTGGCTTCTTTCTTCTGCGTTCAAGGCTGTCATTGCTGTTCTCAGATTCCAAGCTGTTTTCGTATTCCAAGCTGTTATCATTGTGAATAGTGGTATTAGAAATTACAATTGCATCATCATCATCTGTTCCGATTGCTAACAGACCCAGGTTCATTCTAAAGAAAATAGTAAACAAATATTCATAAATAAAAAAAATCAGTTTTACCTGTTTAGAACAAAGCTTCCAAAGTTGAATGTTGGTTCAGATGGAACCTTTTCCACCCCTTTTATCATCATGGAAGCTAGAGACGGGTCCAGATACCTGCTGTACAACCTTGGTTCATGAGGAGGTACTGGTTCCACTTCCGCTTCAGCTGTCTGTTCTTCAGAAGGTTCAATAACATCTTGTCTAGCAAGATCTCTATCATCATAGATAACGGGTCTTATTCCAGTCTTAAGATTTCTGTCCATTGCTTGATTTGCTTGTAGGTCCTCTTCTATCTCCCAGGTTTGGAGGGTTGACATGGGTGGGATGCTAGGAACAGTTTCTCTATCTGTTCCATGGGGCTTCTCTTGGTTTACCTGTCTTCTTCCCGGGAGGTCAAATTCATCCTTTTCTTTCTCCCAGGTCTGCTGGGTTGACAAGGGTGGGATGCTAGGAACAGTTTCTCTATCTGTTCCTTGGGGCTTCTCATGGTTTACCTGTCTTCTTCCCAGGAGGTCAAATTTATCCTTTTCTATCTCCCAGGTCTGGAGAGTTGACAAGGGTGGGATGCTAGGAACAGTTTCTCTATCTGTTCCATGGGGCTTCTCATGGTTTACCTGTCTTCTTCCCAGGAGGTCAAATTCATCCTTTTCTATCTCCCAGGTCTGCAGGGTTGACAATGGTGGGATGCTAGGAACAGTTTCTTTGTCTTTTTCAAAAAACTGTGACATTTCAAATGGTGAAATTGGAGGTGTTTCAAAACCAGCAGGATTCATTTTCGCAGACCTAAGTGGTGGAAGTGGATAATACGGATAGGTTCCCTGCTTTGTATCTCCCTCATTAACTTGGGCAGATTTTCGAAGAGGTTGTAAAGGATAAATGGGATATGTACCTTGCTTTGCCATCGCAAAGTTAATGTCTTTGTCACTCATTTTGGTGGATTTGTTTAAGTTTCGGAGTGGTCGTAGAGGATACATTGGATAAGTTTGCTTAGTCAATTTAGGAATCTTGCTGTCACTCATTTTAGCAGATTTGTTAAAACTTCTAAGAGGTTTTAGAGGATAGAATGGATACGTTCCTTGTTTTGTTGATTTAGGACGTGTCACTCCATTTTGACCAGAACCAGATGATTGACAGAGGTGAGCTGTGACAAGGAGCAAATATAGAAGCTGTTTCATTTTTCCTTCTCAACCCTTCATTGACCTAACTGCCTGAATTCTGCCTTATATAACCTGAACTTAATATTAAAGGTGGTCTTATTATATCAGATATAAACAGGGGTAAAAATAATAATATCAGTAAATTATTTAAACAATAAGTTTATAATATGTTTTACATTTTTGTACAAAAATTTATATCGAAATGACACAACCCTGTCCTGTATCTCACATCACCCTTGTTTTCGCATTTATTGCAACATATGTTGGAGAATAAAGTTGAGCTAGTTAGATTTTATTTTTAGATTTCTACCTAGAGATAGCATCAAGAGATCAATAATACCTTACACTGTATCCTAGTTTTCATTCGGACTAATCATATTGTCTGTGTATTCATCCTGACTATTCATCTATACTGTGCATTCATCCTGAATAATTCATCTATACTGTGTATTCAACTTGACTAATTCATTTCATGTACTATTCATCTACTGTGTATTCATCCTGACTATTCATCTATAACGTGAATTTATCCTGACTATTCATCTACTCTGTATTCATCCTGACTAATTTATCTTACTTTGTTTTAAACTTGACTAATTCATCCTATGTGTATTCATCCTGACTATTCATATACTGTGTATTCATCCTGACTATAATTCATCTACTGTGTATTCATCGTGACTAATTCATCTTACTTTGTTTTAAACTAGACTAATTCATCCTATGTGTATACATCCTGACTATTCATCTACTGTGTATTTATCCTGACTATTCATCTATACTGTTTATTCATCCTGACTAATTCATCTCATGTGAATTCAATTTTACTAATTCAGCTACTGTGTATTCAACTTGACTAATTCATCTCATGTGTATTCATCCTGACTATTTATCTATACTGTGTATTCATCCTGACTATTCATCTACCGTGTATTCATCCTTGTTATTCATCTACTGTGTATTCATCCTTGTTATTCATCTACTGTGTATTCATTCTGACTAATTCATATAACGTGTATTCATCCTGACTATTCATCTACTGTTTATTCATACTGACTATTCATATACTGTGTATTCATCCTAACTAATTCATCTACTGTGTATTCACCATAACTAATTCATCTACTATTCAGCTACTGTGTATTCATCCTGACTATTCATCTATACTGTGTATTCATCCTGACTATTCATCTGTACTGTGGATTCAACTTGACTAATTCATCTATACTGTGTATTCACCATAACTAATTCATCTACTATTCAGCTACTGTGTATTCATCTTAATAATGTCCTGACGGGATCTACTGTTTATTTATTCTGATTATTTATCTATTGTATATTCATCCTGACTATTCAACTACTGTGTATTCATCCTAACTAATTCATCACTTGTGTATTCATCCTGACTATATCTGAGTAAGAAGCGCACCGAATTTATACTAAAAATGACAACTAGTTTAATATTTTAAACATTACAGTAACTGAAGTTTTTTCTTTTCAGCCTTACATTTAATCATTATATATGTATATATTTGCTTAATTTGCGTAAATGATGTATAAAATGATCCTGTTTTTGTTACAGCGATAAATTGTGCAAAAACTTACATTTTTGAATACGTACACTTGATAAACTTATTAGGCGGAAATATGTCCTCTGAATTTATATATTAATACGTTGAAGTGACAAAAACCTGTAATCCCTTTATTATTACAGGGCAAGGTCCACAAAAAAAACCTGAAAATCGTTGCAGCGTACACACGAACCTGACTTCTCAAACTGATAATCCCTATTTTTACAGTTTTTAACAAAAACTTTGAAAAGGATTATACAGCACACTGCACCTGTTCAGCCATATTTGAACTTTTTCAAAAAATAACATGATTTAAACAAATTATGTTCTTATTTTTATTGAAGTTAAAATAATTTTCTTAATGTATAATGCATATTTTTTATAATTGTGACATAGCAATTAGAAATTTTGTTCTAAGCATTTTATAATTGTATTTATAATAAACATTCCTCGCATCTATTGATCACGCACCTCTGACCCTTCAGTTAAAGTAAATTCAACCTAAAGTCTGACCACGTCACCCTTGTTGCACCAGCTAGTCCTATTGAGTGTCTGCTTTACTTAACCAGTTTCCGGGCGATACAGTACAAATTGGGACCGAAAAGGTTGACCCGGCTCGGAAATTCAAACGTACTACGGCTGTCCGTGTGATGGCTATGGTGTAAGATAGAAAAATATATAGTTATGCAACTGTACGGAGTTTTACATTTAAAAGTAAAATTGGTATTTACATCAAAAACATATTTTCCCAAATGATAACACAAGACGGTTGGATATATTTATCGAATTTGCATAAGATTGTGCGATTTTTATGATAAGCGGGGTGGTTTGGTGTTTTAATGGATTTCATAATAGAGTGTAAAATAACTCCGGGAATGGAACTATTGGAACAACAATATTTCACTAAGCAATATATCATATTGACGAGAACTGAAGAAGGACTTGAGAAGGTCTATACTAACTTAAATTGTAATAATAATTAGTCAATTATCTTATTTCTATATATATTTTTTCTCTAAACTTTTAGGTGACCTTTTCAAGAAAATTTGTTAAAACAATTTTTTAAAAATTCAAAATATTTTTATTTAGTTCATTTCTATACATAACACAGTAAAATATTCTGTGTTTTACTTTTGAAGAATACAGATTTATATGTATGGATAGATAGATAGATAAATAGATTTAGTATTTAGTGTAGAATGTAGGTAGATAGATACACAGATAGATCGTTAAATAGATAGAGTATTAGGTAGAGGAATAAAAGAAATGTAAGAAATGATTTAGTATTTAGTGAAGCATGTAGAAAGATAAATATAGATAGTTAAGTTGATAGAGACANTGGGCCCGATCGGTTCAGCCGTTTTGACGTTTATTGGATACAAACAAACAAACAGACAAACAAACAGACAGACAAACAAGCCAAATTTATATATAGATGAAAGATAGATGGATAGATTTATTATCTAGTGTAGAATGTAGAAAGATATAGATAGTTAAATAGATAGAGTATTAGGTAGATAAAGAGGAATTAAAGAAATGTAAGAAATGAAAGATAGAAATGTAGAAAGATCCATATAGATAGTTAAGTTGATAGAGTATTAGGTACATAAAGAGGAATAAAAGAAATGTCCTTGAGTTACTAAACGAATCAGACAGAACTCAACATTTTATGGGCATGGTTTAAAAAGCATACAAAAAATCATAAACATGTTAGGAATATTATGACAGAATATAAAATTCAAGGGTTAAAGGGTAAAAATGGCAGCGCCCGATTCAGAACGATACCCTTAAAAGCTTTGTGTCTGTTCAAATATAAATTAGATATCAATGTTTATAATTTTGAAAAACACTTTTATTATAACGATACCCTGTCTTAATTTTTGGGCAAATATCGCATTATAAAAATCAAACAGATAGATATATGCAAAACAGGATAGAATTTGAATGCTCACGCACCTCTGATTCTTTAGTAAAAGTAAATTCAGCCTATATGAAGCATCAAGTCTGACCTGCGCAACCTTGTTGCACCGGCTAGTCCTGTTCATTGAGCTAGGTACAGTACATATTGGGACCGAAAGGTTGACCCGGCTCGGAAATCCAAATGTACTCCGGCTGCCCGTGTGCTAGTCATATTGTGTATAATATTGTTGCAATGCGATGGACAACATTGATATAAAAACGGTCGATATATTTCCATAGATAAATAAATTAACATAGATAGCTTATGTACGCAAAATCACCAAGAATTGTACAGTCCGCGAACTCATACTTCTAGGGGTCAAAGTGTACTTCGATGATAAGCGGGGTGGTTTGGTGTTTTAATGGATTTCATAATAGAGTGTAAAATAACTCCGGGAATGGAACTATTGGAACAACAATATTTCACTAAGCAATATATCATATTGACGAGAACTGAAGAAGGACTTGAGAAGGTCTATACTAACTTAAATTTCTCTCTACAGAACTCATGTACACCACAAGTACTCAATGACATAAGAACAGCCAATGTTCACAACCGACCTAGTTAATCCATATAACAGGAATATCTTTATAACATCTCTGTACATTTATATCTTTCAAGATGAAAAATGTCGTCTTATGCGCAATCTATCTTTATCTATGTATATTTCTAGTGAAAATATTTTAAAAATCTACCTAAACTTATATTTAAGTTAACAATTTCAACATTCTTAATCTTTTTAATCATTATTTACTTTATTTATAAATAAACATTAGAACCTAAAACAGATCATTGAGTTAACAACATTTAAAGTAATTTATTTGTGATGGATAAAGATAGCATGGAGAAGAAAAGAACACTTGTCATTCAAGAAATATGTTTGCAACACTGCATATTGTAACCTAACCTGAACTTTAGAAGTTTTAACATTTATATGCGCTTTTAACCTTCAAATCTTGAAGGTGGAATTTAGGGGGAAAATATTAGGGTTAAAAGTCAAGCAAAATGTTGACATAGAAAATTAGAAAATAGATTTCAGAGTAAGATCAAAACGGATCTCTTTTGCATTAAATGGAAATTTTCATTTTAACATATATATATTCAACAAATGAGTTTTCAGATAAAAAGCCAATACGTTAAGTTGATTACATTTGACATTTTTTTTTACATCTTGCAATTTTAAAGAACTCTCATTCATGCTCTGTGTCACGTTTCTATTTTTTTAATCATTTAATTTTCATCATCATCTAACAGTAAAATATATTTTATTATTTTTTTTAACTTCCTTATACATGGAAATGTAATTTTTAATTTCAAGCTAATTTTAATTATTATTATTAAGTGTTCTTTGACTTACCCAAAAAAGCAGCATTTTCGTGTTTTTTCTCTAAAAATTGATTATTTTAATTGTGGATTTTTTAAAACAGGAAGAAACAAGTTTAAAGTTTAAAGATAGAAAACACTACGCTATCTTCCTTGATTGTTAATCCTCAGATTAAGGTACCGTTGTGATTCGGGCATACAACTTTTTAAGTTGGGATCATTTAAAATTATTCTTACATTTATTTTAGTATTGCAACAGATAAGTTTCTCTAGTCGCCTCTTTCCTTTAACTTATATTAACTCCTGTAGACAGAGAAGGAGAATGTAAAAGAATTGAGTCTTTGCCACAAACTGTGATTTTCTATTCCCTATATCTTTGCAACCGGCCCAATACCGTAGACCTTTCATACTTCAAACTTAGATAAGTTTATAAAGATAAAGGGATTAGAACTTTTGAGTTGTAAAAACTCAGTTCCTTAATGTGACATCACTATTTACTAGTATACTACTTTGGACATTGTAGCTCCTACCAATTCAGAACATTTATATTCTTCTCATTACGTAATCAATACGAGATTGAATATATGATTCAAAAACATTAAGATTTTAATATACTTTAGTTTGATGTGATATAATACTAACTATACTGCGCACGTATCTTTTATCTTCGTTTTGTGGGAGACCCAACCAAATATGGTGTCTCCAATGAAAATCTGGGGTCTCCAATGAAAATCTGGGGTGTCCAATGAAGATCTGAGGGTCTCCAATGAAAATCTGGGGTATCCAATGAAGATCTGTGGGTCTCCAATAAAAATCTGGGGTCTCCAATGAAAATCTGGAATGTCCAATGAAGATCTGAGGGTCTCCAATGAAAATCTGGGGTCTCCAATGAAAATCTGGGGTGTCCAATGAAGATCTGCGGGTCTCCGATGAAAATCTGGGGGTCTCCAATAAAAATCTGGTGTCTCCAATGAAAATCTGGGGTCTCCAATGAAAATCTGGGTTTTCCAATGAAAATCTCGGGTCTCCAATGAAAATCTGGAGTTTCCAATGCAAATCTGGGGGTCACCAATGGAAATATGGGGGTTTGCAATGAAAATCTGGGGGTCTCCAATGAAAATCTGAGAATCTTCAATAAAAATCTGGGGTCTCCAATGAAAATTTGGGGATCTCCAATAAAAATCTGATTTGAGATTCGCGTTTTGTCCTTTTTCAATAATATTGATTTGAATCTAAAAATTGTGTTCTTTGTGTGAGAAAAATTTATCAGAATGTTTAGACTACGGAATAAATCAACGAGTTAGTAAATACAACAGTTAATGATTGATTTGAAAGAAAGAAAGAAAGGGGTTTAGTACTTCACAAATCAGTTAGTCAAAGTGCACTTGTCAGGAAATCAAATTTTGATTTTTTTTATCTCCGTCTGTATCACTGCACTGCAATTGGTTGGAATTCTGGTCACGTGATACGGATCGACATATAAATGATAGTATACATTATATCCATTACGAATTATTAAATTCAAATGATAACAGAAGCACACCTGAGTTTTTCAGGCTCCTCTGGGATATCGTAGTTTTCGGATTGGTTGCGTATTTGCTGAATATGATCTGTTTAAAATTTAGAATCTTACACCAAATCTTACATATAAAAGTTTTGGTTTAATTTTCACACAGTTTTATATCAATTTCTTGAGACAGGAACATCAGGTAGAACTCTTATAGGTCTTAATCAACTCCTGAAATCTCTGTTTGTCTGTTTTGATGTCCTGCCGATGAACCCCTGGACCGATTTGCTTGACCGACTTGTGTAAAGAAAAAATCCAGTGAAAGCTGGTTCCCTAAATATGATAGTTTTTAAAACTGATTTTCTTGCATATAAAACCATTCTTAACTCGTATATTAATCTTCAGGTTATCTTATCTTATCTATATCTGTATCTCTGTCTATTCATCTATGTCCTTTCATCTACCCATTTATCTATCCATATTTCTATCTGTCCATATATTTATCCATCTTTCAATCTATCTATCCATTTATCTTGGTATCTATCTATCTATCCATCCTTCTATCTTTCTGTCTACCTAACTATCTATATATTTATCTATCTATCAATCTATCTATGCTTGCAAATTTATTGATCTCTGTCTATAAGTGTGACTACTGCCTACTGCCTGATATATCTACGTTGCTTTGATTAAACAAAGCTCTTTGTTTTCTACACCTTGGGTATATATTAAACATGTTTACAAGATGTCATAGTTAGTCATATTATATATCCTTTCATTCTTTAACCCTTTCTATCTTTTTATCTATGTATATATATATATATTTACATTTATTTATCTATCTATCTTACACCTTAGATATATATTAAACATGTTTACAAGATGTCATAGTTAGTCATAATATATATCCTTTCATTCTTAAACCCTTTCTATCTTTTTTATCTATATACATATATATATATTTCCATTCATTTATCTATCTATCTTACACCTTGGATATATATTAAACATGTTTACAAGATGTCATAGTTAGCCATAATATATATCCTTTCATTCTTTAATCCTTTCTATCTTTTTACTTAAGCATATAGATATATATATTTACATTTATTTATCTATCTATCTTACATCTTGGGTATATATTAGACATGTTTACAAGATGTCATAGTTAGTCATAATATATATCCTTTCATTCTTTAACCCTTTCTATCTTTTTTATCTAAGTATATATATATATATATTTCCATTTATTTATCTATCTATCTTACACCATGGGTATTTATTAAACATGTTTACAAGATGTCATAGTTAGTCATAATATATATCTTTCCATGTTTTAATCCTTTCTATCTCTCATTCTGTCTATCTAGCTATCTATCTATCTATCTATCTATATATCTATCTATATATATATATCAATTTATCTATTTTATAACTAAAAGCTAATTTAAAGTATAGTCACAATATACCTTACTTCATACTTTACTAAAAATCTATTTTAACAAAATTATGTTAAACTTTTAGAAGGAATTTCAGAACTACTATTTTTACCATTTTTTTGGTTTGTCGCCTTTCGATGATTTCTAACATCATATACAGTTTGTAATAATAAGTTTGAATGTGCAAATGATGCTAAATAGTATAAGATTTCAAAGAATATTTTGTGCTAACCCAATATACAAAAACCAATGAGTAGTATGAGGTACACAAAAAAGTTGAAAAAGTGTTCTATTGTTGTTGTTTTGTTAACCTTAGAAATAACAATTTGTTAGATTAAACAAATTTAAATATTCTCAAGCCTCATGTTTCAAACACCTTTTTTTATCTACTATCACTTTTTAGTATCTTTTTTATAGTTCAGATTTGAAGTCCATTTGTTTAATTTACAGCTAAATAGTCAATTTTGAGAAAAAGAGCGTAAAAAGGCTCCCTGAGTCGGGCTAATTGAAGGGAGGAAAGCCCTGCATCTAAAACGTCGAGGAACATTTTTTGTTGAAAAAAAAAGATTCAATAAAGACGACATTTTTTCCGCTTTATTTTAAAAATACTATTGTTAGAATTAAACGATGTGTTTTATTGTTGAAAAGTTATTGAGAATAAAATTTGATTAAAAACAAGAAAACAATATTAAATAATCTATGGTAACATTTTCCCGTGTTTTTCCAGGGACGCTTAAAAAAAAGGTAGGCAAATTTAAAATTTGGATCGAAAACCAGCATTGAAGATAATATTACTTTCACCCTTATAGGAGAGTTTACATATTATGAATGCATGTACTTCAAGAGAGACTACTGATATTGTAGACGTAACTGACACAACCTTTTAACCTTTGTACAAAAAAGGATGAACCATATTTTTTCGGGAAAAAAATTAATTTTTAATCCTCTTTTAATGGGCAAAGAAATTGAGTCTTTGCCACTAACTCTGATTTTCTAATCACAATATCTTTGGAACCCAATGTCGTAAACCTTTGATATTTCAAACTTATTATTATTTGATCTAACAAAAGTCATAGTTTGAAATTTCAAAGGTTTACGACGTTGGAATCCAAAGATATAGTGATTAGAAATTCAGAGTTTGTGGTAAAGACTCAATTCCTTTATGCTACAGGCACAATGCAAGTTATTTCTAGAATTCAACATCAAGGTTTGACGTAGAAAAACGAAAATGTCTTCCTCATTAAAACGATTAACGATGCAAGCCCTCACAATGTATTCTAAAAAGTTTGTCGACTATTGGTTTGCCTGGGATAGACTACTAAAAACCAGAACAAAAGGTTGAATAGTCGAGTAGTAGCACCTGCTCAAATCTATCCTAGACAANTGCGTATACAAGAATATAAATAAGATTATTTTTTGTAGAAATATATTCATCCCTGGCTTGAAAGCAATCATAGGATGGATGACAAGACCAGAAATTGTAAAAATCTTCTGCCTTGAACCAATTTTCAGGGCGTGACACTTTAATCCAGTGCAGAGGAGGGGAGGATAAGGGGCAAAAGGCAAGAAAGGGGGGGATGAGGGGCCCTAGGGGGGGGAAGAGGGTTATTCATGAAAGGAATCAGGTGTCATTAATTTAACAAAAACGCGGAAGTTAGTTTTTAAATTGCGAATTTCCTAACAAATTCATCTAGGAAAATTAGCATGACCACGTGCCATAAAATTCCTGAAATTTAGTTTTTGTCTAAATTTTTATGTTTATTTTGGTGCCCCTATAAAGGAGGCATAATGCGACACCTTTCTGAACTTTTCAATAAAATAAAACATGGTTTCCTTAGAATCACTTTGTTCGTAGATTTCACTTCTTTGCAGCGTTAAAATCACTTCGGAGAATACAGGCCTGGGCGCAGTATAATTTATAGTTGTGAGATAGTCGTTTTTGCCACAAAATTCACGGATTTTTATCACCGCCTTCCCGGATTTTTTGCCGTATTTACGCGCATTTGTGGAAAATTGGCTGAAAATTGAAGTTTAAAAGGCGAATTAATACCTAGTTTGTGTTGAGCTTTATTATTATTATTATCTATTGTAATTACAAATATAATATAAAATAATTAATTTAGTTTTATTAAAACAGGGAATACAGGAATACCGGGATTGTTTAAGGATTGTTAATCTATTGGAATACATAACACTGTAAACTAGACAGAAGAAGATATGCAACATATGGTATACCTTTGTGAACTCATAGCTCCTCTAGGTTTCATGTTATGCACAAGTACGAGAAAAGAATATTCATTTAGTTACACATTTCTAAAATTTTGTTCTTCTCAAAAACTCTTCAAGGTTGGAGTTTTGTTTGAAAACAAAAAAGATTTCAATTATCTATCTATCTGTCTTTCTATCTATCTATCTATCTATCTATCTATCTATCCTATCTATCTATCTATCCTATCTATCTATCTATCTATCTATCTATCTATTATATCTATCTGTTCCCTGGTTAACACTGACTAATGTCCGGATTAGATTTGACCGTAATTTTGGTAATTTTGGAACATTACCACACAACTGTAGACAATAATTCTACACTCTTAGATAAATAGATTAGATAGATAGATAGATGGATAGATAGATGAGTATAGACGTTGGGGGGCAAATACAACATTTAAACCCAGAACCACAGGTGGCACATTATTCCTTGTCAATTCAACGGAATATTTAAGAAAAATTATTAGAAAAAAATATTTTTTAAGCTGTATTATTTAGATCTTTTAACAATTGTGTTTTTAGTGATTATATATCAATATACAATTATTTTTACGGCTGTCGTTGATAATGGGTAATTCAAATCTATCTTTTTTCATTACCTCTAGTTAGCTCTATATTTATAGACAAGCTAACCAGCTTGGAAACATTTTTTAACGTCAAAAAGTTTCGGGAAAACTTAAAAGAATGTTTAAACCTTAGATTTTCTACATATTTTAACAAGTAATCTTTGTTTGTTCGTATTTCCGATCATAACTCGAGAACTCCTTGACAGATTTGTCTTAAATCTTTAATTCACCTCGGTAGAACCACTGGAATGTTCTTATCTTGATTTAAGAACTATTAATTGAGAGAATAGAATTTTATAGATTATTTTATTATTCAGGCAAAGTTGGGTTTCCACGCTAATATATTATTTATGGACAACATTCATTGGGGATTTAATCGTACATTTTTACAAATACAAATTTTTATCATAATTTTTATAATTGTTTACAAATAGGGTTGAGAATTTACTTTTTTTCACCGGTAAAACCCTTTTGTTGCAATGTGCAATTTATTTCTAGAGCTTGGTGTGTTCCTACTTTTTTAAAAAGTTCTTTAACTGTTTCGTTCGTTCCCGTGAAAGAACGATCGTTTCCAAGGAACGACGCCTATCACTACTTATTACTTGAAATGGTATGCCTCTAGGATAATTAACACTATAAGTTTAAATTTGTTCAGAATTCCCTAGATCAAAATACTACTACTTCTGGGAATTGTAACATTTTTCATTGAGATTAATACAGGGTTACCCCCCCCCCCAGAAAGTAGAGACATGGACGACGACCTTGAACATTAAATGTGTCAATTCAAGATTAAATTTTACCTTTCGCCAGAAACTAGTTTAAAATTTCATAAATTATAAATTCTATGTAGTTATGTTTAGAGTCCCATCTTTTGTGGATATATAACCCTGAATCTTTATCTAATTCGGATTTGTATTTGGTATCGTAGTTATATCAGAAATACAGGCTAATGCGCAAGGTTATAATGCAAGGAAAGTTGTTTCAGAGATGTTCGTATCTTTTGTACTGCAGTGTATTGTCTCTGGGCGGTAATATAAACACAAGATGGGTGTCGAAGCCTGAAATGGGATCCATCCTTCACATAAATAATCAATGAAATATTCTTTTCATAGGAAAATATGTCAATTATCAAAATTATCAAAATTTAATGCTTTTAACCTCCGATCGGATACTAAACGAACACTGATGCATCTTGTTTACAAATTCCGCCCAGAGAGAACTGTTTTCAATATGTACGCAATATGTAACCTTGCTATTGCGTAGATTTTCCTTAAAATCCTTATATTTGTTGATTTAAAAAAGACTTGAGTTAGATTTCAAGTTAATCCATGCTGTCTGATCTATTTACCTGATATATAACTCCTTTCTAATTTTACTTTTCTCTAAGCTTAAACACGCAAACTGTACACGCAACTTTCAATTGTTAGATAATTACAGGCTTATCTTAGGTAAAAGGAGAAAAAGAGAAGGAGAGGGGAAATGGTATTGCAGATTGGAAAATTCGAATGGAGTGAAAATGAAATAAGGAGTAAAGATATTATTTTGGTCCAATTAATTATATACTTTCGGAAAAGTAAACGGAAAAAATCGGATAAATTTGCGCGTAAAAATCGGATCGATTTGCGCGTAGAAATATGACCTTTTTAGTTTTTGAAAGAATTTGATTGGTCGAGGGGTGGAGTTAGGGGGGGGGTTGCATGAAAAAAAGATTTAGTATTGATTTTAAAATATTCAATCTGATGTTATACAAAACAGATATAATCATTTACCCGACAATTACTGTTAAAAGTAATGAGCGGAAAATTATAGGATTTTTATCATTATTCAATTCTAAAAGCACACCCCTTCCCTCCCCCTACTCCCCATTCCTTCTTTTTCCATTCTTATATTTGCATTTTTTTCCTTTCACTTAATTTGTTTTTGTTGTTAATTCATCTTTCCCTTGAACCTTATCTTTATTCCTCAGATACTTATTATTTTCAGAAGCTGTCTTTCTTCCCTTCTTTTCTTCCTTTAATCTTATCTTCTTCCATTGTTCTTATTTTTTCCATTGTTTTTATTTTTTCCATTGTTTTTATTTTCTCCCATTGTTCTCATTTTCTTCCATTGTTCTCATTTTCTTCCAATGTACTTATCTAATTCACTTGTTCTTATGTTTTTCCGTTAAAGATAATTTTCTGCATATTTTTCTAAATAATTCTGCGCATCTATATATAAATTTGGCTTGTCTGTCTGTCTGTTTGCATCCAATAAACGTCAAAACGGCTGAACCGATCGGGCCCAATTTTTTTGTGGGACATCTAGGGACCCCAGGGAAGGTTTATGAATGATCAAATTTTAAATATTTGTCTCCATCAAAATTCGATCTTCATTAAATTTTTTAAAATTTTGAAAATCCACGAATTTTTTTGTGAAAATCCGCGAATTATTTTTGTTTTGTTTTACGATGTACACAAAGAGAACATGTTCACAATTAATTTAGAAGATGGGCGCGAAGCGCCCTCTAAGGCTAGTTTTTAATATTTTTCTTCATTTTTAATATGCTAAATATTTTTGGTTTTCTTCGCTACATATTTCTACTTTTTCATTTTTGATGTGATCTTTTTTTAACATATTTACTTTCATAGTATTTCTTTATTTCTTTTTGCTACATATAACAAAATATATAATAGATTATGTTTCTCATTCAATTTTGTTCTATCTCTCTATCTATATTTCCTGCACCACTTAGTAATACTGTTTGTCTAACTTGTTAAATAAAGCCAATAAGTAGTTTCTTGCTTCGCCAGATTACACAGTTTTTTCTAGTAGTCCAGAAGCCGTGTTTTTATTCCCTCTGATAATTGAACAAACCACGGGGAGGGATTCGAACCCCGCAAATACAGGATAATACCAGAGGCAAAAACCATTACGAATTATGACGAATGGCCGCGGAATACTTCGGAATTTAGATAATTTCAAAAACAATCAAACAAATCATTTTTTTTTCTTTTGAGCTAAATTTGTATTGTATTTTTAGCTTTGGTAGATTTACAATTTTCCGAAATTTACGGTGAACACTTTCGAATAGGTTTTTAGCAAGATACATTTACCACTGCTTAAAACTACTATAGTATTTCAGTATCTATCTATCATCTTCGGACAGGGTGTACAGATAAAAGTGGAATTAAAAGACGACATTAAGATTGTATCAGAATTTCTATTTATTTCAAAGACTGCATCACAAAAAAAGGTTTATGAGCGTCTAAAAAGCTTTTCAAAAGGGGGTCTGACTTTTAAAATCTGAAATATAACAAAATTATTAGATAAATAGGAATGCAGTTATTTTTTTTTATAAATTTAAATAAATTTAATGCAGTTAAACCAAGACAAAGGAACTGATACTATAATTTTATTTTCAACACGATGTTGTAATTTGTAAACCTTATATTTTTAAAAAAGTTGAATAAATGAGATGAAGATTCATAGTCTGAAATAGCAACGGTTCACAACATCAGGTTGCAAATAGAATATACAAAATTGCAGACCACTTTGGTCAAAAAAGATGAAATATAAAGTGGTTACTTGAATCCTGTTTTGTTTTGGACACCCTGTATCGTATCTATCTATCTATTTTACTATCTAGAAAACCCAAAGATAAAAAGTTAACCTTGAACCTCTTCTATATTTATCACTGGGTTAACTCATAGATCACGCTAAGCCTTAAAGGGACAGTAATCTCAATTGACCCTCAGACATGATCAGTCTAATGTTTAAACGGTACTTTTGTTAATTGAACATCCCACTTCTTTTTTTTAATACTAGGTTTTAAACGATCGGCACAGTTATTAAGTACTATGAACTAGTTAAAAATATATGTTCTCTGATTTATTTTCGCATTTGATATTATCTTCGATTTCTCCTTGAATGTTTAAAAACCAGGGAATAAGAATAAAGGGAAGGGAAATGGGGCTGGTCTGGTATGAGAAAGCCAGTCGCACTGCTTTGCAAACGAGTTCGGTATTACACACGCATACTCTATTGGTACAGACACACAACATGACTACAGTCAAGGAAATTGCAGAACAATGTCGTCAATTATAATTAAGCTTGAATAACTAGTAGTTTATTGTAAACTTTAATCAAATTATATTCTTTGCATGAAAATTTGACTTACATTGTTGACTTAAAAATAAAACTAATATACTACATGTATATTAAACTTATTTTTAAGTAAAAAATTAGCAATAAACATATGTACTCTCCTAGACTGTACACATACCGAGATTTTTATGTACTGTATACTGTATATACCTTGCAGTACACGCATTCGGTTCGTTTTTGCTTACACACACTCTTTTGATACAGACAAACATACATAACGTGTCACCCCCTGTTAAAAAAACAAATTGAAATTTCCTCCCATCTTAATTTCTAAAAACGTTGTCATTAATTAACATGTAGTAGTGTTATTCACAAAGAATGAATAATTTAAAAAATCTTCGAACCTGATAAAATTACGATCTAAATAGTCTGTGGGTATTATTTAAAAATTGTTGTATTTTGTAACTAAGAAGCAAATACAAATCTGCAAAGCCGTCTCTGAAGTTTAATCTTTTTTTGTTGTAAAACACCCTGTATAAAAAGCTACAGGGGTCAACCTTATATTTTATGATGAGATAGTGCATGCTCACCCGTTAAGCTAATCAAATAAAGGGGTAATATAAATTATAACTCCCCTTTTTATTTGGATCATAACCTTTATAATGTATTTTTGATATTTCGGTTGAAATTCGTGAATTTGCCTAATTAAAGTAAAAATAAAACAATAAACCGCGTGGATCTATTTACACACTTTTTATACGCACTTTTTGCTCTGCGTCAGACAACAGTTTTACTACCAACAGTTGGTAAGGTTTTTGCGTACGCTAAAATAAACTATTTGCAAACTATTTGATGGGAAATTCTGTTTGATGAAACAATTTTGTAATATAATATCATTGATATTATAATTTTTTTTGTGCATTATGTGTAATGCATATTGTTATTATAAATAATTTTTATTTTCATGTAAGTTTATTTAATAAAGAAAAACGCAGGGGTTCTTAATAATTTTCGTAATTCTAAGTGACTCTACAAAAAAGTGACATTTTCGATTTACTTTGCCTGCATGATCAAGAATTTATGAGATATTCCTGTTTATTGCTTTCAACGTTGATTATTTTTAATTGTGGTTTCTCTGAAAAAGTGACATCAGCGCATTTCTTCTGTATATATTTATGGGAGAAAATTATCAGAATTAGCAAGAAAAACGATGATATTTTCCACATTATTGATGATCAGATAAAGGTTTAACTTTAGAGGGGACAATTGTGAACTGGGCATGGCCCCTTTTTTACATACTGTGTCACTTGAAATTTTAACAACCGTTTTTTAACACTATTTGGCCTGGTGTGGGGTCTATTTGATCCTCCCCCGCCCATCTTTATGGTGTTTGAGCCAGGAAGCTCAAATTTTCTGGCTTTTCTAACTAAAACTTGACCCTCACTTAAGGTTAGAAGCTGGGCTTTTTATACCTACTGCTTGAGTCCTCAGGCATACTGCCTAAATGCCTCATTTTACCTATACCAGACTAAATCTATATTTAGACCTACTTCCAGTCATTAGATTTCAACATTTTATAGCTCTTTGGAAAGCTTTAAACAAAAGTAAGCAGATTGGACAAATTTTGCAAATATTTTTGCATATTTGAATTCACTGGGTCACGGGCTTGTAAAAAATGTATAATTTGTTGCAATTTGCACATTTTTTGCTTAATAACTAGATTTCGCAATAAATATTTAGATTTTTGCTAATTTGCCATTTTTTTGCAGATTATTTAAGTAGAGCCCAAGGGCAATCCAAAAACGTATCAAATGTTATAGATTTGTATCACAAGTAGAAAAGAGAGGGGGGGGGTCCATTCAACCCCCTCCCCCCAGGCAGCCAGATATCAGGCTAAATAGGGTTAAGACTAATGATATCTTTGCATTAATGATAACAACGGTTTGAAAAGTTTACTTAAGATATACGAGATATCAAAGATATCCAAGCATCCTGTTTAAATCTAAAATACACTCATTATAAATAAGAAAGTTTTTATTTAGAAAAATAGACATTTAAATAGACAAGTAATAAATTTAACAACAACTCAACGACATTTCAAAACTGACCCTGTCTCAATAGTTGAAATAAAGTTTTCAAATATGTGTAATTTACTGAAGGGCCGGATATAACATGTTTCACGAATGAATCTTAAGAATGAAGAATACACCGTATGCTCCGTAAAATTTGCGACTTCAAAAAGCTATGTAACCGTAAAAAGAGGAAGAAGAGGGGTTATGNGTGTCTAAAGTAAGCGCATTAAACTGTGGAGTAAAAAATTTGTTATGCATTTTGCATTTAAAAAACAAAGTTAGAAGTTTTTAACGTATTTGTTAAATCAAAAATACAAAATGTGCTTTAGTTCACCCAGTGTATGTGTACGTGTAAACATTTGTAACTATTCTCATTTCTTTTAACTGCAGGGTGTGGTGTTCTTAAATTTCCCGGATTTGTGAAAAGTTTGAACAAGAGTTGTGTCCTAATGATGATATTTGTGTAAAGGGGAGGCAGCCAACCAACAAATTAGGTTCGCCATTTTTACTCTTTTTATCAACACACACGGAGAGGGGTAAAACCCGACCAGGAACTTAATGTACCACCGCTGCTGATAGGAATTTTGAAGCAATACGTATCAAAAACAAATGTAGATGTAATTTCAATAGAGCTTCCATTAAATCGGTATCGGTATCATAAACTTTCATCTGATCAATAATGTTGAATATGTCGTCGATTTTTTTTAAATAAAAAGTTTTTCCAAAATAATATATCCGCAAGTCGCTTTCATACAAAAACCACAATTAAGGATAAATATGGAATCACGTAGAATTATGTCTACATCCCCCCCCCACCATTATTTTAACTGCAGCCTCTGAAAATGGAAAGGGAATATTATAGGGTCGGGTTTTGGACGGTATCCTCCGAAATGTGATGGGTCGGGTTTGAACGGTATCCTCCGAAATATGATGCAAAAAGTTGGAATGATGCGGGGTAATTGGATTTTTATTCCATTAATTTAATTTTGTTAGACTCTACTTGAGTCTAGTCGGTTTTTGTGAGAAAGAATACCGCACTACAAGGTCACTAGAAATATTATCTCGAAAGGAATTCGTGTCATTCCACGCCACTCTTTATTAATATCAGAGGTTAAATGTAATATCTGAAGGATTTGTTTGGAATTAAATTAATAATTTTACGATCCGATTTGAATGTTGCAACTTTCCGAATTTGTATGGACGCTACGTTCTTCAGTATGAGTCGTTTTTAGCAATTTTCTCCTTATAGATGCAACAGATAGAAGTAAGATTAGTAGCAATAAAAAGTGCTTATTTTTCGCCGTAAGCCTATAATACCCACTTTCATTCTTCGCAAACACTCCCTTTAATCTAGGGTCTATTAAAATGACGTCTTTACAGTCGATCTTTATACGATGCAACGTCAAGGTTTAAAATATTAAAAACCCGTGTTTCACAATGCTGAAGTCCACTTAAAAGAAAATCAAAGTTCATATTGAAATAATCTAAAGTTCACCTTTGAAAAGAGTTCAAAGTTTATTTTACAAAGCAATCAAAGTCCGTTAAATGTTTGAAAATGCATAACGAAGCTAAAGAATTGAGTCTTTGCCACAAATTCTGATTTTTTAATCCTTATATCTTTAGAACCCTACATCGTAGACCTAAGATATTTCAAATAATGAATTGTGTTAGTTCAGGTGATCTAAGTTTGAAATATAAAAGATTTACACCATTAGATTGGCAAGATATAAGCATTAGAAAATTTGAGTTTGCGGCAAAAACTCAATTCCTTTATATCTTTAAAATAGCAATACACATTATTTATTATCTATTAACGACATACTATTCAATATGTATAAAATGGTTTTCAAGATATGAGAAAATGTTGGCAATTTTTTGTTATTCTTATGTTTTTCTGATCAATAAAGAATTGTGTGAAATTATGCAAAATGAAAATATGATTACCATAATTATGCATAGTTTTAATCATACATTTATTAGTAGCTCGGACATATTTTGTGGCTTTATCTTTCTAAGTACAGGGTGTCCCAATAAACTTGAAAAATAAATGACGACTTTTTTAACGTTTGTGATTCACAGTAACTATAGAAACCTTAATAATTGATATAAAAAACTCTAGAAGTTGGTATTTTGAAAAGGTGGTCTGCCATTTTCATTTTTTTTCATATGAAATTATATGAATGAATTTATCTCACTACATCATCCTCTATTTCGCTAAATGAATGTATTTCTCTCATTACACCATCCTGTATTTTGCTAAATAAATGTATTTCTCTCATTACACCATCCTGTATTTCGCCAATGTACCACGCTGTATTTTTTTAAATAAATGTATTTCTCTCATTACACCATCCTGTATTTCGCTATATGAATGTATTTCTTTCCCTACACCAAGTTGTATTTTGCTAGATAAATGTATTTTCTCGCACTGCACCACCCTGCATTTCGCAATGTATTTATCTCACTACACCACCCTGTATTTTGCTATATGAATGCATTACTCTCACTACATCACCATGTATTTCGCTAAATAAATGTATTTACCTCACTACACCACCCTGTATTTCGCTATATAAATGTATTTCTCTGATACCTAGTTATCTCTGCTATCTTAAAGGTTTCCCTGTGACAAATTGAGCTTTGTTCAGCTCCTGACCCTGGATTCATATCTTGTTTACAATTTTAAACAAGCAACAACATTAAACAAGCAACTATATCAAACAAGCAACAACATTAAACAAGCAACAACATTAAACAAGCAACAACATTAAAGAAGCAACAAAATTAAACAAGCAACAACATTAAACAAGCAACAACATTAAACAAGCAACAACATTAAACAAGCAACTATATTAAACAAGCAACAAGATTAAACAAGCAACAACAATAAACAAGCAACAACAATAAACAAGCAACAACAATAACAAGCATAGTTTGAAAGTATCGCCATTTTTTAAATCGGAAAGCTTACAATAAACTTAATTGATTTTTCACCTTTTCTTAACGACTTTAATGCAAATATCAAACAGGTTTTTCTCTCTCAACTATTATTTCTTGTTTTCTTTTTACAACATAAATCAAGCATAGTTTGAAAATATCACAATTTAAAAAAGAGATAGGTCAAAATTAACTCAAGGTTATAATGCAAGGAAAGTTATTTCAGAGGTGTACGCATCTTTTGTACTGCAGTGTACTGTCTCCGGGGTGGTAATGTAAACACAAGACGGATGTTACAGCCTAACATGGGATTCCTCTTTCACATAAAAAATAATGAAATATTCTGGTCATAGGAAACTACTATCAAAATTATCAAAATTATCAAAATTCAATGATTTTATCCTCCTCGGATACTAAACAAACACTGATGCATTTTACAAATTCAGCCCAGAACTGGTTTCAATATGTACGCAGAGTATACGCAACTGCAATTAATTTCCCTTGCATTATAACCTTGGATTAACTGAAATTAATTTAGCTTCGAAATCTTGTATGTTTTCAAACACAAAACATTTTTCTTAAAGACATCATATAATACATTGCTTTTTTAACCTTAATTAATCTTGTTTTCTTGTTTATACAAAATTAAACATTCTAGTTAAAGATCTTGGATTATTTCAAATACAACTATTTATTTTTGAAAATGCATATATTGATTAACAGTAATCCAATGGGTGCAAGCTCTAACGTAATATCGATGAAAATGTTGCCAATGACTTTTGAAAACTAAACAAGTGCATTGGCTCCGACTGTATTACTCAAAATTTAAATCCAGATAGGTTTGCTGAATAAAGTGAAAATTGCAGAGATTCCAACGTTGTGCCATTTATTACTTATAAAATGAAAATGTCTTTCTATTCATTATAATATTTAGAAACCGGTGGGAAGGGGGGGGGGCAACAGAGGGATTAAAATAGGGTGGAGGGGAATCACTCTTAACATATTTACCAGTAAATGTGTATAGATGTTCTCAATATTAACTCAAAAATATATATCCTTTTAGATAACTTTCTCCAGATTATGATCCAAAAATAACCTTTGATATGAAGTGTTAAAGATGTTAAAAATAAATAAAAAATAATTTCTGTAAATATACATACTATGAATAATATTTAATAGTAATACATTTTATTCAGAAAACAAATGATTGATCGCTAGAAGAAGACAGGGGGGTGGGAGGGGATGAATCAGGGGGTGTAGAAAATGTAGGGAGGGGTGGTTCTATTGAAACTATTATTCTAACACGTGTATTACGGTTTAACTCCACAGTAACCTTAGAGTAGTCTCTCCAGGGGAGTAAAATTGAGGAGTTACTCTAAATAGGGAAACAAATTTGTTCCATTGGGATTAAGTACTGTGGTACACCCAAAAATGAGTACATTTGAGAAATTTTGATTTATTTACTCTAAAGAAAATAGATTCTCTTTTAACCTCTAATTGTTCAATAATGAAAATATTAAAAAGGCTTAAAAGTTGTTTACTATAAAACGTGTGCACTTTACATTATATATTCAAAAAATCTTATTTTTTTTTGATAAAAAAGATAATTTTGTGTGGCTAAACATATACACCTTTATAAGTGAGTGAATAATGAATACTTTAGTTAATTTAAAAATGAGTACATTTGGGAATATTTGATTTATACAAGATTTAAAGTACATAAGAAGTACTTTAAACATCTATGATTGTACTTTATTGAGTACTTTTTTATTCTGAGAAAAGATTAAAAATGCATAGCAGTTTTTTACTCGTAAACTTGCGCACTTTTCTATAAAAGTTTTTGTTAATAATTGAGTGACTAATGAGTACATTTGAGAAAGTTTGATTTATAATCTTTAAAGGGAGTACATAAAAAGTACTTTTAATATCTAATTGTTCAATAATGATTACTTTATATTATTTTGAGAAAAGTTTAAAAACACATTCATCATATTCACAGAATTTTATTTTTCAATAAAAAGAGATATTTTTTGTAGCTTATAATATATACATATAAACCTTTATTAGTGAGTTACTAATTATCATTATAGGGTTACTAAAACAAAATCAATAATTTTAACCATGATTGAAAAATAATCATTGAATAATTACAATTGATTAGCTCATCCTGGGTTGGAAGGGGAGGGGGGGGGGGGTCAATCATTACAAAATTCCAACAAATATGTATTACAAATAAAAGTTAAGGAGTGGATATGTTTCACATTTAAATTCAAAATTTTTAGTTTTAATTTATACATTCAAAATTGTAAAGGAAATCTGAAAAATATTCTAAATTAAGTCTAATCATTTATTTGTTCTATTGATCAAACATATTAATTATATTCTAAATTAAACATGATCAATAAACTTGCATGTTTTATTCTTCTATGCTGAATTTTTAAGATCATGTGAATCCTTCTTCAGTAATATAATAAGTTTTCATTAAAAAACCATAAACTTTTTTCATTTAATCTTCCTGCTTCGTACAACACAAAATGGCATTTTTTTCTGATAAAAATGAAAAAATTAGCTTAGTTTTCCTTATACATGTTTTTATTAGAATGGCTTTACTTTTAAAAAATAGTTTCTAAGAGTTTGAAAATCACGCAACCTCCATAAGATTGTTTTTGTTTTGCTGGATCGACACACTTTTGATACACCCACCCGCCTCCACCCGCCCCCTCTCCCCCTCACCACCCATCATTTACTTTTATCACTTTTAGAATTAAATTATTTAACACTTAATTTCGCAAATTATAACCCACAACAAATTATTTGCAAAAGACCGGTGCTTTAGCATGACTTTTCAAAACTAGAATAATTTCAAAAACTTTATTTCTTTGTACATCGATTTATTCAACATTTTCACACAGATTAATACCTAATTTATGCATAGTAATCAACTATGCAATCATAGAAAACAAAATAGTTTTTCAAGAAATAAAATGGGTTGAAAATACGCGTTTAAAACTTTCATTTTGCTTTATTGTAACTTTTTTTACACTTTTTTGTAACGCAAAAGCGTAATTAACTCTAGTATTGATTTTATTTTTTAGGCTTCTGCTTAAAACTGCATGACTAGGTTTTAAAATTTTCCGAAAATCGCGCGATTCTGAAAATTCTTAAAATCCTCGAAAATATTTGAGAGAAAAGACCTTTAGTGATTAAAATCGTGTTCTATTTCTAGAAATTTAGGAATTAATTTATTTTAAGAAAAGAAATATCTTTAATAATATTTATCTTTTTCATTTCCAGCGATTGATCTTTAACATCTAAGGGTGTTAAGTATGGAGGGGATCTTGAGATAAATTTTATTTATATTGGTTTAATGCGGATATGTGGCGTGCTAAAAATGTTGATTGAAACGGAAAATGCTTTTAATTTTTCCTTTGAGCTGTTTTCTGAGGCGATGAATGAGTGATTTCCAATTTAAAATTTCAATTCTTTTTCTTGATTATCCAAATAGACAATTGAGGGGGAGATGAGTGGAGAGGGGNCCTGAGCTAGATGATGACCTGAACCTAGGCCCTCTGCCCCAGGGTAGCAGGTGTTCAAATCTAAACCAGGGCCTACGACAGAACCTTGCAGAACACCAACAATTTAAAAATTTTTTTTTTTTAAAGTGGGAAAATTATATTTAAATAGCAATTTTTGATTGTTTCTTTATAAACATTTCGATGATCTTTTTTTACAACTAACCCCAACCTCTATCTAGTTTGCGTTGTTTACCACCCTGTCGACGTGAAATTTGATTACTTTTCTCAAAATTTAGCGGAAATTAGCGGATTTCGTGAACTCTGCATTAGGTGATCCCGCCCCTGGGCATCCTTCTACATACAAGGGGTTTGGACTGTGGACTATGTGGAGCAGAAAGACAAAAAGAGGGATATGAGAGGGTGTTCTAAATCATTTGTTTGTGAAAAACCTATTTATATATATGTTTCTATTTATTTGTTATAGTTTTAAAAGAGCCAATACCTAAGCACGTAAATGATCATAAAAGTGAACTTTTTTAGAATGTTTTTATTTTTGAACAATTGAAAGTGCTGTTGAGTTTTAACTAACCCTCCATTTGTATAGTCAGTGAAAATTGCGTTTACAGTCCCTTTAAAATTCTATATTTGAAAAACAATAAGGTAGCGTTAGCTAACCATTGCTCCCCATATCCTCTCTCTTTCTCTCTCTCTCTCTGTCTCTCACACACCGGAAGCCATTAATCACACAACAAAGAGAGAGAGGAGAGAGAGAAGGTATAGAACAGATTATACACTCAAATCACAGATAAGGTTCCATCATTAGCACTAGAACTGTGCTTTGAACTTTAAAGAAGAAACAAAATTTTTTGAAAATTGATCATCAATATTTTGTAATGTTTAGAAAACATGACATTTTATTTGCATTTTTCCCCAAAATGATTTAAAATAGAAGCATGACATTTTTTCCTCAATTACTAATGATGTATTTTTTTCAATTTGACGGGTTGCATTATTCACAAATAAAGACACTTTTAACCCATTTTGATTTTTTTGTTGTAATTCTAAAATGTTTAAAGTGTCTATCTCTATCCAAGTCTAAGATTGGTATATAGAGTTCAGATCAATTATCATCAAATATCAAATATATTTTAGTTTAAACCTTAGCTGAGGAGGATATTATATAACAAACATTAAAAACGCTCCATATATCAAATATATATATATATAATATTTATTGTCCTCTAGGTACTGGTAATAATCTTAGCTCTTTCTGCAAGCCTCTCTCATACATTTCGAAGCAATTTAAAAATAACAAATTTCGTAGATTTTCATGCTTTCATTGGCTAAATAAAAACACAACTTAAAATTTGTACTGAGCTGAAAACTTTAGAATGAGATATCCTTAATCCCGATTACTTAATCTGAGTATCCAAATGGACACACTTTTGATTTTCTTCCTAAACAGTTCTTTCTTGAAAAATCAAAATTTTCTAAATTAGACAGAGTGCCTCCCATTTCTGTATATAATCTTAAATGGTGCGCAAAATTTAAAATTTATCGGCTTCATATACGCGACTCTGATTGATTGAATTTTATACACTTTTCAGGATACAAGTACAAGATTAGATTAGTCTCGATATTATAAAAAAGAGAGGATCACGCATTGATCTCGATATCCACCATTCTAAAGTTTTCAGCTCTGGTCCTAAAACTGGCCTGGGGACATGCATGGCATACATCAACAAATGAATTGAGTTCTTGCCACAAACTCTGATTTTCAAATCCTTTATCTCTACAACCAGAGATGGAATTAAAAGAATTTGAGCCGCGGTTAAAATCCGCCAAAACCCGGTTTGAATTCAGCGCCGGCTTAAATCTTGAAACATTTGATGCAATTTTTAGTGGAACCAACCATATTTAAACCGCGACTTAAATTTAAACCGCCGCTCAAATTCTTTAAATTCGGCCACCGATGTCTTAGACGTACCTTTGATATTTCAAACTATAAATTCTGTTAGATCAAAAAGGTTTAGCCCATCAGGTTGCAAAGTTATAGGGATTACAAAATTTAAGTTTGTGGCAAAAACTCAATTCTTTTGGGACCGATTTGATCGGTTAGACGGTTTTTACGATTATTTATTTAATACAAACATACATAGAAACTAACAGACATGCCAAATATATATGCAAGAAAATTCATTGTTCTACTGGGTGTTCCAATAAACATGTGATTTCAGTGACGAATTCGAAATCGTCTTTTTAAATAATTCTTTGATTTAGTATAGTGATACCTACTGAGAAAGCTGTAATGTGTAAGAGTTTCGTCTGCTATGTTCACATTTTGTTTGTTTATGTTTTGACTGCATAAGGGTGTACTTAGTAAAACAAGCAAATTGCAGTATACAAACAGAGTAAACTTGTCCGGCTTAACTGTTCATCTTGCGGAGACATTATAGACACATCTTTCAGTCTTTTACCCTTTTCATAAAATAAACTCTAGCAGACATAATAATATTATGGGTTTTGAAATAAGGTATTACAATGCTAATTCATAATAAAGACGATATCGAATTCGTCACTAAATTTCCATGTTTTTTGGGACACCCTGTATATACTTTACCTTAATCTTTGCAATATTTGATAAAACAAATTGTCAACTTTTTTCTATATTTTTGTCGATTTAAAAAACTTTCTCTTTAGCTTTCAGTTTCTCTCTCTTTGACACCTAGTAAGGGAAGCCAATAATTAACCCCTTAAACCCCTTTATAACCCGTTAAAGAGGCAGATTTATATCATATGTTCTTTCTTATCTATAGATTTATTCATTAATTAAACTCTCTAGCCATCTGTCCATCTGTCTATCTAACTAGATATCAAAAATCTAAATCAGTGAGATGTCAATTACTGGACTAAATAGACACCTTCCTGACTGCGGTGTTTATATTTAGAAACCCTTGAAATCTAGTTTATAACAGTTTGGATATTAAACATATGTTATTTCTGCATGGCTTCCAAAGAAGTCAATTCATTGAAACGATTTTCTGATATTTTTGATTATGTCACATGTTACATGTATTTCTTAAAAAAATTATATAATTTTATTTGTTTTCTTTTTTAAACCTCAAATTTGACGGTTAAAACGAAAAAAAATCCTTTTTACATGTTACTTTTGATTGTATACGGAGATTTGAAATTATCAAGTATGTCCATTGCCTATATATGAATGCTAAAATTATAATCTGCGGCTTAAATACGCAAAACAATTATTTGACAGCAGTGCACAGTGCAGTGCAGAACTGTGCTGCAGAGTGGAGGGAAATTCATCCAAAGAAACCCGTTTTCTGGGTCTGACGAGGACTTACAGAAATATCAAGTAGATATGATATGAATTGCCAGAACTACAGTAGGTTTAATATGTATCCATGGTTCGTTAATTTTCAAGAATTTGATCCATTAAAAATCAACTTTGAAATTATAGAATAAGTGGCATAGATATGAAGAGGGGAAGGTCAGGGAAGGGGAGGGGAGGGGAATATAGCAAAGTAAATGAACAGTGGCCGGAGTAAGGGTGGAGGTGGAAGTGAAGAGGAGGGTTGGTGAAAGTTAAGAGAGGGTTGAAGGAGGGTGAAGGGAGTGAAGTGAAGTGAAGGAGGAGGGTTTGGGTAGGGAAGTGTGGGATTAAAGATGGAGGGGGTAGGCTGGGTAAGGAAGCAAGGAAGTAGGGAGGGTTGGGATAGGGTATGACAAGATAAAAAAAGAACAATCTGATAGAAATGAATAATGATAATTTGCTAATTGGGTAAGTTTGTTATGGAAGGAGAAAATCAAAGTAGGATGGAGAAAAAAATCGGAGTAACACCACATGCCTTAGTTGTATTCTCCCCCCCTCCCCATGTTTTCACACGGGGACGCACAAAAATTTTCTAAAATATTTATTTTCTATCTATCTCCTACCTCCACACTTTTTTATACAGCAGTCCTTTTAAAGTTGAAATAAAGCATCGAGTTATTTAATTCCTTTTCCTGATTTATAACACTAGCTGATTAGCTTTCTATCTAGTATAGTTAATAATAGATAATTGCATGCGTACATGTCAAAAACTAACAAATTAGTGTAGAATCAGGGCGTAGCCCGGCTCAATATTAGGCATTTTATTATCATCATTATAACTACGCAAGTGTTAATGATTAAATACGCTTTTATTGCTGCGGAGCAGTGACAAAGCTAAACAGAACACCGGAAATCATTTTCTAACATTTAATAACTTTGATCAGGGAGGGAGAAAGGGAGGGGGAGGAGAGGGAGGTATAAAGAGTGGGTCAATTTAAAGGGACAGACCGGCTATGTAAGGTAGTTAGACTGAGTATGCTGCCAGTGTTGTGGACAAATTCTTTAGGATTCATTTGAAATGCATAAAACGTTTCCACGATGTATAATTACTGAGTTTTTAGCGCAAAGTCGACGTTCAAAATCATGAATTTGGATGCAGGTATGTTTTCAGAATCGGATTTTTTAAATTAATAAATAACGACGCCGAAAAATATAGTAAAAATTCAATAGTAAACTAATTAGATGTTTAGGAACATATTTCTCAAATGAAATTTGTCATATAAATCGAAGTTAGAATTAATTATTTCCTTTTCCATCATTATATTGAATTTCTTATTTTCTATGAGAATTTGTTCGCAGATTTCTTTAAATTCTTCAAATGTCGTCTTTTTAATAAAAATTCCAGAAAATCTTTGTTATTAAACAGATATTATAGAAACTAAAAATTGAATAAGATTACTTATTTTCAATGATAAGAGTTAATTTTTATTTTCTCAACCTGTTCCTAAACAACTAATCAGTTTACTGTAGAATTTTGTTTACATTTTGTCGTCGTTATTTTATAAAAAACAATTCTGGAAACGTATTCACTCAAAAGTACGATTTTGAACGTCGACTTTGCTCTCCAACTCAGGATTTACAGATCTTTCAAAAGTTTTATAGGTCTCAATAAATTCAAAGGTTTTGTCCACAACACTGCATAGTCAGTTTAACTGCCTAACATAGCCGGTCTCTCCCTTTAAGAAAAAAACTTAAGAAATACTTAAACTCAGAACTCGCCTCAAACTCTTTTTCTCAATGAATCTCTAGACGTAAACTAAACTATTTTAAATAAAAAAAACAGACCTTTTGATGACCATAGCAATATACAGGGTTACCCACAAAGGATGAGACTTCAGAGACGACTTTACAGAAGTTCTGCTGCATGTTTACTTATGTTCATGAATCCGTGCAACAATGAACTTTTTTCGTTCTGTACCATGTCAAAAGTCCAGACAACATTTAAGACAGAAGTCCTAATTTAAACTTGAAATTATAATATTTAAATAACTTCAAGTCGTCTTTACAGTCTCAACCTTTGTGAGTAACCCTGTATATTAAAGATTTGTTTTTTCTTTCCGGTGATTTTTAATTTTTCTACCTCTTAAAATAGATTATACATTTATAAAATACTTCTTAAAAGATTTAAACTTTAGCTTTTTTAGTTTTTTTTGCAATATCGCTTTATATAAATACACATTTTGAAAAATACATTTTAGTTTATGGGAAGATTGCAATGCCCGATGTACCAAGGTACCCTGAAAAATGTTGTCTGACGAAGTATGACTTAGATTTGCATATTTTAATTCATTAAAATTATTCTTTTTTTTTAGTTCTCTCATCAATTTAACTACTTTTTATTTAATTTTTTATTTATTTTTGATTTTAATAAAATTTCACACCATTATCAGAAACATTTTCTGTTTTCACTTCATAATTCATTCTTTCATTTATTACAAATTAGATAATTAGATATTTAAATAATTAAGTTGTTAATCTCATAATTCAATGGAGCATTGTTCCTGTAGCATCATGCTGTCACCAGCACCCTTTACTCCAGATTTTATAAAAGGGAGTGGACACTAATTTCGTTCCAACCCCTTAAATTCTAAACTTATATAGTAATGCTTGTAATACTTTTAGGTTGATCTGAAGGTTGTATTAGAGATTAACCTTCCGGTATATTGGGATAAAAGAAATGCTAAAACAAACCCAAAAAAAACTGTATATTCTCCTAATTTGAAATTTTGAAATTACTGAACACTCCCTTTAATGTTTATATAATAACTACACAGCTCATCTCATTTGTTTAATCACTCATCCTCCCCTTTTACTTCCTATACCCCCTCCCCTCCTGCACTTCCTACATCCCCCTCCCCACCCCTCGCCCATCCCGAAACCGGAAGTCACAAACCACAAAGCACACTTTTCCATGTTTGAACCAGGAACTAGGATCAGATGTGGGGGCGTTACTAAGGTGGCGGGGCATTACCAAGGATGGTGAGCAGGGTTGGGTTGAGGATGGTTTTGATGAAACCCTAACAAAAGAAATTTAACCCAAAGTGACACCATTGAAACAAAATAAAACGGGAAGATTGAAAAAATATAAAAGGCTGGAAAATTTTTATCTCTTTTTTATTAAAAAAAAACAAAATTTGTGAACTATTTAATAATTAAAGTATTTATGAATATTTATGTTTGAAAGCTTCCTTATAGTGTTGAATAAAAGAGCATATGCGTGTTCAGTTATTTTATTATAAAATAATGTGACAAATTTGTTAAAATTTCTCTAAAATTTTTCAATTTGAATTGTGTTGAACATTTTTAGCATTTAATAAATTATATATTTAAACATGTTCTCCACAAAAACGTGTTATTACCTACTTTCAATTTAGCTAACAAAAGAAAAAGCTGTATATTGTATAGCTTTGTGTGTATCTGTATCTTTGAATATGTATCTCTGTATCTGTATCTCTGTATCTGTATCTCTGTATCTGTATCTCTGTATCTGTATCTCTGTATCTGTATCTCTGTATCTGTATCTCTGTATCTGTATCTCTGTATCTGTATCTCTGTATCTGTATCTCTGTATCTGTATCTCTGTATCTGTATCTCTGTATCTGTATCTCTGTATCTGTATCTCTGTATCTGTATCTCTGTATCTGTATCCCTGTATCTTTATCTATGTATCTGTATCTCTGTATATGTATCTGTATCTCTGTATCTGTATCTGTAACTGCATCTGTATCTCTGTATCTCTGTATCCGTACGGTATCCCTCAAAGCATACTGTGCACCATGGATTATACTGCTGTGTAAAATTAAACTGTAAAATTTAATTCCATTTTTAAATTAGTCGAAAAACTTTAAAAAGGATGAAATTTTTAAGGACTCTATAAAATATTTTTATAACTTTTGTAATTAAAAAAAAAATAAAAATAAAAGTAAATTTTTGATTTAAAAAAATTTACATTTTGGTTGTATAAAGAAAGTTATTCAAAATCCCTTTTGTTCAAATTTTATATCCTACTGTATTCAAAATTTTACTTCACTTACATTTATTTAGTGCATCAGACATTACCCCCTTGAGACATTGCCTACCAGCTAACCCCCCTTCTTTTTGGCCTCTGCAGACACCCCCCTCCCCCCTTCTATTCTAACACAAATTTGCACCCAATTTTGAGTAGTGTTATTTGATTGTGTGAATTTGAAAGATATATTTAATCTGTACAATGAAAATGTCCAGGAGGTGCAGGGAGGTTAACTAGTCTAACATAATCTATCTATCTATCTATCTATCTATCTATCTATCTATCTATCTATCTATCTATCTATGTATCTATCTATCTATCTATCTATCTATCTATCTATCTATCTATCTATCTATCTATTTATCTATCTATTTATCCATCTATCTATCTATATATTTATCTATCAATATATTTATCTATCTATCTATCTATCTATCTATATATCTATCTATCTATCTATCTATCTATCTATCTATCTATCTATCTATCTATCTATCTATCTATCTATCTATCTATCTATCTATTTATCTATAAATCTATCCCTCTATTTATCTGTGTTTATCTATCTAACTATTTTCTATCTACCTATCTGTATGTGTAAACGTGCTAGACATGGTTAAGTTTAGCTTAGCTTAAACTACTAATCATTATAAACTTTTACACTGGAATTCAGGGGACATAAAGGGAACTTAAAGGGCTAGAAGGGACATTAATTTCAAATTAGAAATAAACATTGATTTCAAAACATATGGTCACTGTATTATTTCATCAGCTGAACTTTTACAATAATTACTTATTTTTTGTATTTTAAGTGAATACCATTTTTTTAAGGAAAACAAAGTCTGTATTTCTGCATTTAATCCTGCACACCTTTATTCAACTGTAGTGCAAAAACTTGAAGAATTTTTACCAGTTTTGGAAAAACATTTTAGGGCATTTTTAATCCTACAGTCTTGGATGTCCCACGCCAACCTCAGAGATTGTTTGTAGAAGGAATATTCAATGTCAATTTTAATCAGTTTGAGGTGCATAGCGGTGCTCCTGAAAGCGGACTGCCTTAATCTAATGAAAATATAATAAAATAAAATATAAAAAGGAAGAATCAAAAACATATAAAGTAAGTTACAATTTCATATTAAAAAAGTATTAATTCTAGAATATTCGGTTATTCGGTCATTAATATATGCTGCGTACACCAAAGACGACTCCTTATGTTTCAATGAACAGAGTAGTGTATCTTAAAATAAACCATCGTTAAAACTGTCTGAGCTTCTTTAAGGTATTAATTTAACTGCCTTACAACAGATCTAAGCCTCTTATGCATCTATTGCACTGCAAATGCATAAACTGTCTCAAACTCGGCTTAGTTTAGCTTTGAACCGAGTAATTGAAGCGTTTAGGACTTAAACTTTAGGTCCATGTTGGGTATTTTAGGTCATGATGGGAAGTAATAAGGGTTCACATATATATTTTATATCTGGTAGTTTGAATGTTGTAAACTGTTTAAGTGTTTGGTATATTCTAGCGTATGCCATGTTGTGAAAACAGTGTGAATATAAAACTAGTTAGTGTATAATAAATCGATATAATTACTGTTTTATCTGGAAATTTTCCTTTTTTTATTATAAAATTCCTCTATAAAAGGCTGTTTCACAACGGTACCCTTAAAACCTTTATTTTTTTCAATGTCGTTTTATTAGATTTAAAAGTTTTTAATTTTGATAATTCCTGTATGTTTTCATGCGCTAGTAAAGCGCAAGTTACTTTTGTAAACTTTGATATATAATTAATACTTGATCAGACAAAGCTTTTAAAGGTACCGTTGTGAATCGGGCGCCGTATTTGCCTGGAGGTTCCCTTGAAAGTACGCTTACAGTCCCTTTAACTGTAAAGTTGACACTATTATAAAGATAGAGTTACGTACAAAGAGAATAGAATATATATTAGAGAGAAATTTAGAAAATCCCTCGGTATGAATTTTGTCAGTCCCTTTCAGCCTAAAAGGGAGTTCAAAGTGCACAAATCATGTAAATGTTCACAAATTATATGCAGTAGAGTACATTAATACAGTATGTTCCCTAGACTATCCAATTCAATTTCAAATTTTTTAAAGCTGTTAAATAAACTTTATAAAATGAATTAGGTGAATAAAAAACATCATTTGATTTAAATTTATAAATTATATATTATATTATATTATTATATAAATCATTGTTTGTAAAGTGAAAGACATAGAGTCTATGTGAAATGATCATTGGTCAATTATGAAACCAGCCTATTTCATAATTGGTTTTCTTTTAATATTAATTTTAGATTTTCTATGAAATGATGTTCCAGGGTCCAAAAGGTTAAATAGCACAAATATGTGAAGTACACCTGCAGTATGGAAACAGTACAATAAAATGGCCGTTTTACACAATACAAGGGACTTACAGAGGCAAAACTGAAAATTAAAAATTGTATGTCCGATCATAACTCAGAAACTCCTAAACCGATTTGCTTCAAGTTTTTGTTGAGGAACTTAGGAACCACGGGAATTTTCTTAGCTTGGTTTTAAAGTTCTAATTTGAATAGGTTGTCATTCATAAAGAAAACTTTGTTTCCAGGCAAAGGTGGGTTTCCAAGCTAGTAACATTATGAAAACAAAGTTTGAGGCTAGTTTTCAGTTTATTTGATGCCAGGTGTTTAAACCGAGATGGAAGTGAAGCCTTTCCCGATATAAAGATATCTTAGTTCCCCTTCTATTTATATTCAAAACCGCTGCAAATTCTACTTTTATGTTTATTGTGCGAAAATTCGCAGGTGGCGAAAAAATGAAAATTGCAAACCCCACCCGCAGATTTTATAACAGGGGATAGAACGGAGGGCGTTTTTATAGAGAATTGGTTTAGAGAAGATAACGGATTAGATAGATATGAAACGTAACTCTGTCCATGAGTTCCCTAATTTTATTTTTAAACAATCAAAACAAAGACGTTTACCCGCACTTGGTCTATTTTTACCGGAAACTAAATTTTCGCTCTAAAAGTCGACCCACTCAGCTTAGAAACTTAAAACAAAGCTAAGAATATTCCTGTGGCTCTCCCAACTTTCACAATCAAAATTTAAGGTAAATCGATGACGGGGGGGGGGGAAATAAACAGATATACAGAGAAACAGATTGCAATTTTATATATATAAATATAATTTTGAATTTTTAACGTAATTTTTTACGTAAAAACGCTGCGAACACCGGAAGTTGGGGTGCTTTATTCAAACATTGATCACTCTTAATCTATATATTGTTTTATCTATGGTTTTAATTCAAAGTCATGTTTTAAGAGAAATATTCAGAAAGGTTTATCACGGGGTATTAAAGCAAAAAAGTTTGTGCACCCACTTTATTAATAAACAATTCAATAAACATGTAAAACATATATATGCTATTTATTCTTGAAATACATTTTACATAATAATAAACTAAGGCAGAAATAACTATCAAAGATCAATTATCTTTCACTCAAATTTAGCTAGTAACTTAATTGTAAAACACACACAAACTTTAAACTTACGAGGCAAATATGATTAGAGGGTGAGTGTCATTCCACCGTTTTCAGCAAACCATTCACGGTAGTACGCCACATCAGCATATACTGCATACTTACCAGCCTAAACATAAATAAACTTGAGTTAAACTAAAGTAAACTGCAACCAAGATTGTAATGTTATATGTTATGATCTATGGGCAATGGTCATCTTTTTTGTGAACAAACAACATTTTTCGTAAATGATGGTCATTGCAGTGTTGTTCAGACATGATCGAAGATCGACTTAGATTGTCCAGAGAAATGAAAAAAACGATAGTTTTTAAAAACGAACAATATAAATTATTTAAAATTGAATTGAGAAAATGTTTACAATTGAAATAGAAGATGGGCTCAAAGTACCCTGAAAGCCTAGTATATCTATACTTTGCTTGTCTGTCTCTTAGAATCCAAACATCAAAACGTCTGAACCAAATGGGCCCAAATATTTTGTGATACCTCAAATGACAACAAAAACAGGTTTATAGAATTTGCCTTAAAAAATTAAGATTTTTCAAAATCCACAAAAAATTGATTAACTTGTGGAATTTTGTTGTTATTGTTTGATAATTAAAAAAGATAATAGTTAAAATCGAAGATGAGCGCAACCTGCCCTGGAAACCTAGTTTTAATTAATGGCTATGGTATTTTTGTTATGTACGTTAGTCTTTATATAAGGAATATTATTGCTTGAGCAAACAATATATACCTGTGCACAACCATCACCCCAACTGACAACTCCTGCCAATGAATGAATGTTGGTTGCATCAGGAACTGTGAATGGACCTCCACTGTCTCCCTAAAATCAGCAAGATTTGATAATATTTGATTCAACATAAATCTACTGTTATAACAGAAGCATTGTATTATTTGATTTAATCTTATGAGAAATAAGTTTACAAAATTAGCATTGTGTGGTTTAAAAACCTAGAACTTTCTTAGATCAGAGGACGGAACGTTTGTGTGGAGAATTGTTAATCTTGAACTTGTGTTCTCGAAATCCTCCGCGCGCAGGATATTGAAAAGGAATTAAATTGATTTGTAGTTCTGAATAGCAACGGGATTCATTCTTGATCCCAAGATTCAGAACTTAGAAGACCCGACTTTAGAGCTGGTAACTCTTGCATTGTGGATATCGAGATCAATGTTTGATCCTGATCTTTTGTTAATCTGCAGATTAATTAAATTTTTATACAGTTAGTGGATGAATAATTAAAATTAAGATATTGGAAAGTTATAGATTTTATTGATAGCTTTAATCCTTTGATTGAATGTGCACAATAGTAGATATTGAGATCAAGCAACCTGGATTATAAAAATAAAACACAAAAGTTCCCAGCTCATGTTGTACAACATTTAGCGCACTTTTCGCTACAATTCCTATAGCACTGAAGTGTACTTACTCTACAGGAATCCTTTCCTTCTACTCCTCCTGCACACAGCATACCATCAAGAATCTAGAAAATAATTCATAAAAGATAATTTACATCACAAATTGTTAATTTAGAATTTTAAACGTTATAAAATATATTAATTTTACTTACCTATAAATTCAAAAATTAAATTAAATCAAAAATTAAGTTTTGAACATTCTAGAGTTATGTGAACAAATTTATGTTTATTTATTTTTCAGGCAAAGGAAGAAATATTCTTGAGAAGATAATGAATGACACATTAAAAGGTTACATCTATACTAATTTCTTTCAGATTGTAAATTTTACCGTTTCATTAAAAGCCTTTTTACAAGTATCAGTGCTGACAACATCTTGGTTAACTTCCCTGAGAGGATTTATTTGCACTGTTGGCGGTGGTTTTGTTTGCACTGTTGGCGGTGGTTTTGTTTGCACTGTTGGCGGTGGTTTTGTTTGCACTGTTGGCGGTGGTTTATCAAAAAACTTGGACGGCTCTGTGTCACCCCAGCCTTTATATAACATATTGTAATTTTAATCACAATTCCTTAACCCTTTACCCCCACTCCCCTATTTGACTCCCCTCCTCTCATATTTTTTTGTGATAACCCTAACAGTATTTGAGCTAGGAAGCTATAGTTTTCTAAAACATGCCCATCACTTAAGACTAAAAGCTGGGCTTTTATACCTACTGTCTGAGTTCTCAGGCATACTGCCGACATGCTTTATTTTACTTATACCAGACTAAATCTATATTAGGACCTACTTCCAGTCATTGGATTTTAACATTTTATAGCTCTGTGAAACCCAGTAACAAAACCAAGCAGCTTGCACGATTTTGAAAAGAAATTTTGCACAGACTTTTGCACATACGCCTTTAAAGGGAATTTGCGCATTTTCAGTTTTTCTTGAATACACATTTATGTTTTCAAATTTTGCAAATTTGAATTGGCTGGGTCAAGGGTTTTTCAAAAATGTATAATTTGTTGCAATTTGCGCAAAACGCCTTTTTGCTATTTAACTAAATTTCGCAATACATATTTCTTGTAGTTAAAATCACAGTTCATTGGAAATAAGTTATTTTTATTGGAGACCCCCATCTTTTCATTAGAGACCCCCAGATTTTCATTGTAGACCCCAAAAAATTCATTTGAGACCCTAAGCTTTTCATTGGAGACCCCCAGTTTTTATTTGGAGACCCCCAGTTTTTCATTTGGAGACTCCCAGATTTTTATTGAAGACCCCCACAATTTCATTGAAGACCCCAAGATTTTCAATGGAGACCACAACATCTTTGTCAGACCCCAATAATTTAATTTGAGACAACAGAAAATTATGAAATTAATGGGTCGCTAACTAAAAGCTTGGGCTCCCCAATGAAAAGTTTAGACTTCCAAATAAAATTCTGGGGGTCTCCAATATAAATATTGGGGTCTCCAATGAGACTTCCATGAATGTCTTAATAGGGGTCTCCAAAAGTACTCTGATGAGGATGATTTCTTCCCAGACTCTAATTTATTGTCTTTTACACTTATATTTTAAAACATTTCAACAGAAGAAAAGAGATGTTTACCATAAACTGTTCCAGTTTTCCCAACAAAAGATGTCCCAGCAACTGGTAAGCATGCTGGTGTAAATTTAGTGAGATCAACCTAGTAAACATTATTCGTATCAAAGTAATAAAGTAGGAAAGTTAAATGCTGTTGCATATTCTCTGCGTACTTATTGAAACCAGTTCTCTCTGGACGGTGTTTGTAAACAATAATAGATGCATTAGTGTTACTCTAGTATCCGAGGAGGATAAAAGCATTTAATTTTTATAATTTTGATAATTCACATAAAAGTTTTCTATGACCAGAATATTTCATTGATTTGTTATGTGAAAGATGGATCCCATGTCAGGTTGTGACATTAGTCTTGTGTTTACATTACCGCCCAGAGACAGTACATTGCAGTTCAAAAGATGCGTACACCTCTAAAATAACTATCTTTACTTTATAATTCTTTAATTAATATTTAGTTTGATTTTACTGGAAAAAGGGATTTCATTTGGAGTGGCTCTTTGTCTAAAAGAAGATGCTATTTATTAGAATGAGATACAAGAGGTACTCTTACAACTGATTATCAATGATGAATATAGTTGTCTTAGACTTTGCTAAATTCTGAAAATTTACTTCATTATCTCTGTAAAGCATAGATTCGCAGGTCCCTCTTAAAGTGAAACCAGAACATTGAATGATAAATTTTCTAAAAATTAAAGTAGTTTATCTCAATAATCATTGATCAGAAAAAGGCTGAAAGGGTACTGTTCTCAACCCCTATAGATAAATGTCACCTTTGTCTTCAGCTTCAGAAGAGCAATGTCATTTTCGTCAGGAGGTGCTTTAATTATTATATACATATTGATCATGCTTAAAGATCTTCTCAACAAAATATTGCCTCCTAGATATTAAATCAATTTTAAGTCTTTAAAATTATTAATCACTAGCTTAAGAGCCCGGCATTGTCAGTAGAATTTTTTTTTTAATTTGAAAAAAGTGCTTCCTTTGTTTACTTTCTTATTTATTTGTTTTTATTTTAGGTGAAAATATCTATCTATTTCTCAGATGATTTAGTATTGACGCATACGCCAGAAATGCCTACTGAATATATGGTCTAAATATATGCCAAAATTGAAGTTTAAAACAAACCCCTGCAGACACAGCAGTATGTGTTCTATATGAACCCCACAATTCCTCTTGAAATGAGTTAGCTGAGTTTCTATTGTTGTCTATGGAGCCAACCAACTAATCAACTATAAACATGACAACATATACATGATATAGAATAGATATCCAATACCAAACCTGTTTAGTTCTGTAGTATTCAACTGATCATGCACCCCAAGAACAACTGATATATCGTTCTCAGATATACTTTGGCCCTGCAAATATTTATTTTTTGAAATGAACAAGTTCTCATTTGGATTGTTGCAAGCCTTTAACTCTATCACAATTTGGTGGAAGGGGGCTGTTTTCCAACCCCCCCCCCCCTGTGTGGTTTTTTCTAAATAACTCTATAACAGCTTATACATAAGAATCCTTCACTTTTTCAGAAATAGTTAATAACTATTTTAAATTAAGCTACAGGGCTTATATATTTAAAAACCTTTAAAAATGGATATAATAACATAAGTCACATGTTAATATTTGTCAAAATCTATATTAGACAAAAATATCCCGATTGGGATAGGGTTAATGCCAGCTACTGTGAATGTAAACATAAAACAAAAGTCCAATTACCACTGTCCAAAGTCCATCTCTAAAACAATGACCAGCAGACACCACCCACTCTACAGAAACTAGGGTACCTCCACATCCCCAGTGTACTGAATTCAAATTATGTTTACAGTTGAATTATGTCTTTTTATTAAATGTTTGGTTGAGTTTACAATACTGTTCACTCAGGTTCATATCAAGTACCAGGATGATTTGTTACCAGTTAGAACAAGCAGTAGTACTGTACAAATACAGACTAAATCGGAACAGTACACCAAATAAAATCTTCCCTGCTAGGGAAATTTTAGTTATTTTAGTTATTAGGATTTTCACCAAAAGCAAGTTTTCGCAAATTCTATTAGTGTGCATTTGTTGTTTTTCATGAATTCAAAACTATCTTGCAAAATTTGCGTCATCCGTGCCCCTACCGTTCACTTCAGCTATCAAATAGGTTTTAAAAACAAAGACAAAGTTTTTACCTATTCTGAAAGTAGACTATGTCTAGAACTAGCATGTAGGTTTTTAAAAAATATCTGTCAAGTTCTTTTTGAGGAAATAAATTCAATTTAATCTTTGTTGTATGGTTTAGACTGAAAAATTGTTTCATAAGATTATGAGGCCATCCAAAAGATGTTGAGATTTTCTGCTTAATTGTTGTCATCATATGATAAATATATCAATTATAGAATTAACAAATTTGAAGAAAATAACCATACAAACCTCAAACAATAAAAAGTCAAGTACATTTTAGTTGTATAAATTTAGTTTTTCCACTATTCGTCTGCAGAGGCTAAAATGTCAAAGTTGCAGACACTTTTTATGAAATACCCTAAAATCACTTCAATGTTTGGTAAGATATTTTAGAGCTCATTAACCAGGTGAAGCCTTATCAAAAAAAAAGAATTTTTATAAAGATACAGTGGTCAATGAAAATAAGGGATTTCTAAAAATCTACTTGATTCTAGATATGATCTACTTTTAGAATCGGTAAAAACTTCAGGTGTCTTTATTTTTAACACCAACTTTATAGCAAAGGTGAGCGGTGGCAGACCAATAAATAAATGGAATGCAAAAAGCGCCCAAACTGTAGACAGGCAACTAATTTTAGCTACATGGGTACTTACTTCCGTCAGGATAAGCCACCATAACCATCCAAGGGTACTCATTCACCTTTGTAAAACATGTTTTTGAAATTTAAGTTTTTTTGTTCAGTTAGTGACCATGCCTTGGTAAGAGAGATGAACTTTTGATTGAAATTTTGAGGTTTAAACCCACCTCTGTTTCATTGCCTCCCACAATTTTTGAGCCAGCCTTCTTCACACCACATTTGACTTGTGCAGCAGTGGAAACTGTTGTTGTTAATGATGTTTTTGTTGTACTTGTTGTGGAAACTGTTGTTGTTGTTGTTACTTTAAAACAAAGATTATTATAATCTCATCTTTTGCAGAATGAAAATGAACATTTCAGATCTCAAGATCTCTGGTAGAAAGTGTAATATTAAAATTTAACTATTCATGCAAAGTAAAATGATACACTCTGAAATAAACAAATTAAGTGCAACAAATACTATGTTTTTGTTTTACAAGGCTGTATAACAGTTTATATTGTTTTACTATAGTGATAACTAGAAAACTCTGGAATAGGAAGACGACTTTTAGACTTAATTTATGAATTTAAATAGTGCAAAGAACAGGAAAAACAACAATTGTTTAAAAGGCGCAATTCACTTTATAAGTCATTTAATAAATTACTCAAAAAACTAAATTCGCTTTGTAACAAAATCAATTGAATTAATTATTGCATAAATGTCGGCGTTCTATTCTATAGTTTTTTGGGTATCACTGTAGCTCTATTTTTTTCATATGTATAAGTTAACATTTAAAAACTGTCTGATTGAATACCTGCATAATCAGCTTGAAGGGTCGCTATTAACTGTTTCACTAGAAGAATGATTTGATCCAAAATAGCCAACAAAGCTCTTAGGCTTGTTTTTCTGTTGCTGTGCAACTAACAGTTACTGTTTCAATAGCAAGAGCGTTTACTGCAGAACTAGAAGAACTTGATGTTGGATTGTTTCCAGCATTGTTAACAACTGTTTCAAATGTTTTGATGTAAACAGTGCAAGTAACAGCTCTGTTACCAATGCTTCGGATATCTCTGGTTTTTCTTGCTTGATCAGCAATTGCTGTGGCAGCTGTCTTCAATTTTTCTAGAGCCTCCAAGGTAGCTGTAGCTGCATCTATTTTCTTCTTAACGTCTTCAGGGGATTTTGCACAATTGGCAATTACTTAAGATGCCTCATCTTGAAGTCCTCTACATTCAGAAAAGGCTGTAACACAACTTTTTTGTGTTTTTGTAACATCTGCATTTAGTTGTGCAATGTTGCATGGACTAAACTTGGTGTTGAGAGTCTCCAGGTTTGGGTCTTTCCAGCATGTGCAGATGTCAGCAGTTTTTTTTGTACAAATATCCACAGCGTCTGAGAAAAATTTTGCATCTGTAGCACATGTATCCAGAAGAGTAGCATTTACAGTAGGTAGAGCTGTCTCACAAGCTTGCTTGATATTGTCTTGGCAGCTGGTTAAGCTGGCAAAAATAGCTTGTAATCTTAAAGTTGCTGGCGAGGTACTGTTTCCAGAACAAACGAGTGCACTGGCATTTCCACCTCCTGACTGCAGTACATGTTTGACTCACTATTTTGTTGCTATTTTGACTTTTAACTCTTCTTGACTTTTTTGCATTCTTCTTCTTTTTGTTTTTTATTTTCCTTTTTTGCCTCTTTTCCAGTTTTTTAGCTTTCTTAGAGACTTTATTTTTCTTTGCTTTTTTCTTTCCTTCCTTTTCCTTCATTTTCTTGTTTCTTTTTTTATTGCTTTTCTTACTCTTTTTAGCTTTCTTGCTTGAAGAGAGTTTATTGTTGCCGCCTTTTATTTCTTTTCCATGACTTGATTCTTCAACATCTTGGGTTTTTTTTGCCAGCAGCTGTTGGAGCTTTAATAAACAAATTAATTAAAAACATATATTTTTTTCTTATTTAAAACAAATCTACTAAAATCTTCTCTAATTTTAATGATTTAATTTTCACTTTTTCTGAATGATTATACACCGTACACTTAAACGTCTTTAATTTCTTTACAATACCCCATTCTCATCTCAACTACCATGTCTAGTCAGACACTCCCTTTAACGCCAATATTTTTTCCCCACTAGAATTGATAGATAGACTAAAAACATCACAATAATCAAGGGTGTAATGCAAGGAAAGTTAATTGCGGTTGTGTATACTCTGCGTAGTCGTACACAACGAAACCAGTTCTCTTTGGGCGGAATTTGTAAATAAGAATAGATGCATCAGTGTTCGTTAAGTATCCGAAGGAGGTTAAAAGCATTAAATTTTGATAATTTTGATAATTCACATAATAGTTTCCTATGATTTCTTTTATGTGAAAGATGGATCCCATCCATCTTGTGTTTACATTACCGCCCAGAGACAGTACACTGCAGTACAAAAGATGTGTATACTTCTGAAATAACTTTCCTTCCATTACATCCTTGACAATAATGGCCTTCTTTGTTTACCACAATAATAATTTAATGAATATGTACACATATGCTATTTATTCTTGAAATACATTTTACATAAAAATGATAAACTAAGGCAGATATAACTATCAAAGATCTGTTATCTATAACACAAATGTAGCTAGTGACTTAATATACTTATGCATTTATAATATATAATACTTAAAACTTATGAGGTAAATATTCCACCCTCAACTAAGTTTTCATAGCGTACTGCAGCAATTTGCAGTACACTGACTGAAAAATAATCAGATTTAGTGCGGAGAGTGATTAGGTTAGTGTTATTCCACCGTTAGCAGCAAACTGTTCTTGAAGCCAGGCATTGTAGTAAGCCACATCAGCATATACTCCATAACTACCAGCCTAAACACAAATATATTCTGCCTTATCTTCAGGGGTTCCATTATTCTGGAATAAAATTTCCATCTTGGAAATGGAATGATTCAGAATTTTGTTGCTTAAAGTGGAATTCTGGGATAACTCCTGATCAAATGGAAACTGGAATGCTTACGGATTACATAACATAATCCGGAAAAATTCCCAGTTTCCATTTTGTAACCCGGAAATGGGTGCGGTTTACATAATGTAAACCATAAAACTTCTAGGTTCCATTTTATAACCCGGAAATTTTTCCGGTTTACGTGACAAAACAATTTTTATTTTAATTTATTTAGAGCCAGGTGGGATGTGTCCTGGTTGACTTGGATAGCGGACTGGTTGTGCCTGGACTGATACAGTTTGGGGGACGAACTTTTAAGAGTACGTCATTTACTACATAAACACTTTGCTTTCTATCAGGATGTTTGTATCCAATAAATGTTAAAACAGCTGGAACAATCGGCCCCAAATTTTGTGTGGGACCTTTCATGACCCTGGGAAGGTTAAGGGATGATCGGAATTTCATAAATTAGCCTCAAATCAAATCAAATCCACGAATTTCTTATAAAATCCTCGAAGTTTTGTTTTTTTATTATTTTACAATGTATACAATGAGAAAATGTTTACAATTGAAATAGAAGATGGGCTCAAAGTACCCTGAAAGCCTAGTATATCTATACTTTGCTTGTCTTTCTGTTAGAATCTAAACATCAAAACGTCTGAACCAAATGGGCCCAAATATTTTGTGGTACCTCAAATGACAACAAAAAAAAGGTTTATAGAATTTGCCTTAAAAAAATACAATTTTTTAGAATCCACAAAAAATTGATTAACCTTTGGAATTTTGTTGTTATTGTTTGATAATTAAAGAAGTGAAAATGTTGCAGATAAAAGCTGAAATCGGATATGAGCACAACCTGCCCTGGAAGCCTAGTTTTTATTAATGGCTTTGGTATTTTTATTATGTATGTTAGGGTTTATATAAGGAATATTATTGCTTGTGCAAAAAATATATACCTTTGCACAACCATCACCCCAACTGACAACTCCTGCCAATGAATGAATGTTGGTTGCATCAGGAACTGTGAATTTAGGCCTAAAGGGAGGGCTTTGGGTATGTAAGAAAAGTCAGAAAATTTCAACAGCCTCAGACCAATACTTTTTGAGTTATGTAAAAAAAACTACAGGGGGGGGGGACAAATTGACCCCCCCCCAGCGGGAATAGGGTTAAAAACCTAGAACTGTCTTAGATCAGAGGACGAAACGTTTGTGTGGAGAATTGTTAATCTTGAACTTGTGTTCTCTAAATCCTCGCGCACAGGATATTGAAAAGGAATTAAATTGATTTGTAGTTCTGAATAGCATAGAGATTCATTCTTGATCCCAAGATTCAGAACTTATAAGACCCGACTTCAGAGCTGGTAACTCTTGCATTGTGGATATCAAGATCAATGTTTGATCCTGATCTTTTGTTAATCTGCAGATTAATTAAATTTTTATTCAGTTAGTGGATGAATAACTAAAATTAAGATATTGGAAAGTTATAGATTTTATTGATAGCTGTATTCCTTTAATTGAAAGTGCACAACAGTAGATATTGAGATCAAGCAACCTGGATTATAAAAATAAAACACAAAAGTTGCCAGCTCATGTTGTACAACATTTAGCGCACTTTTCGCTACAATTCCTCTGAAGTGTACTTACTTGACAAGAATCCTTTCCTGCTACTCCTCCTGCACACAGCATACCATCAAGAATCTAGAAATTAGTGGTTAGTTTAAATTAAATAGCAAATTGTTACTCCTGCGTTAGAGTCTCTGAGGACCTAATTTAACCAATTTGAGCTGCATAGCTAAACTACCATCTGCCGGTTCAAATTTGAACCACTGTACCGCACCAATTCAAAGGTAAAGAATTTATGAAATCAGTGGCAATAAGTAACTCAATATAAATAATCTCCTCAAGATCTTTTTAAAATTTTTTTAATTAACACAAATCCCATTGTGAACATTTCAGAAGGACGAAAACCAATTTTTTGATCATTTCATAGTTTCTTGCAAAACAAGAAATATGCTTAAAAACTTAATGTCACATTAAAAGGTTACATCTATACTATGGTCTTTAAAATTAAAAAATTTACCGAATTATCAAAAACAGTTTTACAAGTAGCAATGCTGACAACATCTTGGTTAACTTCCAATAGCTTGTTAGAGACCTGTCCACCAGACGATGTTGTACCCCAACCTTTATATAACATATTCAAGTTATAATCAAAAGTGTTTTATATAATTATGTTCAAAGTTATTCCACAGAATTCACTAAATCAATTTTGCTTACAAAACATCCAGAGTGCAGCAAGGGATGTTTTTTCCGCAAAATTTGTCGATGGGTCGCAAGGGAAGAAACTTGATTTTATGTCCCTCTGTTTGGTATCATAATTCAGAAATGTTGGCCAAAATGCGGTAATGTTGGTAAATGTGGTATTTCACAGCTACTTTACAGGGAAGTTAAGGAAATTTAACTTTAAAAGAGGTTACCAAGGGCTATTTTGGAAACAAAACATCCAGACTGCAAGGAGGGATGTTTTTTTTTGGAAAAATTTACATAATTTTATCGTCTTTTTCATGAGATGACAATGGGCGATCTTTTCAAATAAACTTTGCAGAATGTGTTTTTTTAAATAATCATCCCAATGGACGTTAGGTAACTTAGCGCCCTATGTTGGGGGAATCATAGGTCGATAATGTAAAATACATTATTTTTAAGATAGAAAATTTACCATAAACTGTTCCAGTCTTCCCAACAAAAGATGTCCCAGTAGGTGGTAAACATGCTGGAGTATAAATCTTCAGATCAGCCTGGCACACATTATTCATATTTATTTTGATATTTTGTTGTATTGATTTTTGTATGGATGAAATTTCAAGTGACCCACCAATCAAAAAAAGAATGACCTGTATGATTCACAATGGAAATCTCAATCAAATAATGAGGTAAAGTATTGTTGTTTTTCTATCATAAACTTCTGACAATTTTATTTATAATCTCTGTTTAGCTTAAATGCGAAAGTCACCTTTAAAGAGGAACCAGAATATAAAATAATCAATCTTCCAAGAGATAAAGTATGATATCTCACTTATCCTTGATCAGACAAAAGCTAAAAGAGTATCCTTGTGAATTTCTTTATTTTTTCATAAAAATGTCACCTTTGTACTGAGCTTGAGAAGAGCAATGTCATCTTTTTGTTTACCCGGAACATATCCTGGATGTGTAATAATCTTCTCAACAGAAAACTGCTTCCTAAATATTAAATTATTTAGCATTTTGTGTCTGTGTGATTATGAAATATGAAATATAAATACAAATTTGTATCCTAACAGGCCAAAAATAACGTTGGGGCGAATCAGAGTTTAGAAAAATTGGAAACCCGGGTCGTTCGTCAATTGCATGGGCAGTACAAAATGAAATTATTTTCTTTCAAAATGTTATGGTGCACGTACAACAACAAGAAAATGGAGATCTAGAAAACCAGAAATGTTAAAATATTTGCAGCTGCTTTTATCTAATTATTTATAGAATTTTGCTAAAATTAAGATTTAGAAAACAAATATGTTTTAAAAAACGTCTTTGCGATTTTAAAACAGCATAGGGCATGGTGTTGATTGCCAACCAACTAATATGATAACAAGACAACATATATTAATGATTTATATATTTCCGAACCTGATCTGTGTTTCTGTAGTTGAGATTCGATCATGCTCTCCAAGAACAACAGATATTTGGCTTGGTGTGATTGCTTGGTCCTACACATACTTATATATAAATATAAGAATATTAATCAGAATGTCTTATATTGAATTTTTGCAAACCTGTCATGCTAACTTCTGTAAATGTAAACATCACCTTAAAGGAATATTAGCATAATTGCATTTGACCATCTGGCCTCTGTTCAAAGATGGCAATGCCTGATTTATAATTCAGTATCTTTGAAACCTTAAGCTAATCAATAATATGGCAGATGGCTCAAAAAGTGTTTATTTTAGTGAGTTTCTCCATAGCATCTTAAAAACAAAAATTGCAGAAGTCACTTTTGCAGAGAATCCATACAGAAAATTAACAGTTTAAAGAAACAAAAATATTGATATCTTATTCATACTTGATCAAACAAAGGTTTCAAGGATACCAATGTACATCAGGCCTGTATAATCTTTGAAAGCGTCACTTGAAATTATACTTGCAGTCCCTTTCAAACATGTTATTACCTGGTTTGGTCCATCTGTAAAAATACAATGAGAAGCAGTTACAACCCACTCTGCTGAAACTAGGGTAGCTCCGCATCCGTAGTAACCTAAAGTCATATTATGTGAAATATAATAGAATTAAGTCTTAATAGTAAATATTAGGTCAGGACATTGAGATGATAATACTGTTTGTGGGATTTCTACCAAAAGCAAAATATTGCAATTGCTTTGCTTATTATCTTTGCAAGGGGGGTTTGCCAAATCTATTGAGTGTAATTGTGCTGTGTGCACTGTACATAACTGCTTAAAATCATTTTGCACAATATTTGCACTATAACTTATCCACCAGAATAGGAATGGTATTTTCACTTGCTTGAAATGTATAAAAGCCTAAATAAAAGCAAATCAATTGTGCATTCCCTAACTGTAGGTAATTGTACGCATATAAAGTATTGCTTTTTTAAAGCTTGGGTTTCCATTTAAAGAGACTATAAGCTTAACTTTACATGACTCTCCACCAAAAAGATGGCAATGCCTGATTTACACTGGTACCCTTGAATAAACATGGAGTTTGAAATTATACTTGATCAGACAAAACTTTTAAGGGTACCATTGTGAATCAGATATTACCATCTTTCCATGGAGGCAAGAGACTTAAAATTATGCATACAGTGTCTTAAGAACAATCAAAGGGTACTTACTTCCCTGAGGATTAGCCATCATAACCATCCAAGGGTACTCATTCACCTGAGTAAAATATTTTTTTAAAAATCAGAACATTTTTTAGTTCGAGATCTTTCCTTCCCAGATGTAAAAATTTGAGATATGAATCTAAAAGTTTAAACCCACCTGTGTTTCTACGCCTCCCACAATTTTTGTGCCAGCCTTCTTTACACCACATTTGACTTGTGCAGCAGTTGTTGTTGTGGTGGCTGTTGATGTGATGGCTGTTGTTGTTGTTGTTGATGATGTTTTTGTTGTGGTCTTTGTTGTAGTGACTGCTGTTATTGTTGTCACTTTTGAAAAAAAAAAATATTATGATCTCATCTTTTGAATGCAGATTAAATTGATTAATTTCATTTGTCCGGAAGAAAGCGTTTTATTTAAATAATTAAAAAAATGTGTAATAAGCATGTAGAAAATTGTTGTTAAATAACTGAGTTGTTTTTTAAAATTTGTAAGATAAAGATAAAAAGGTTTTACAATCAGCTGTTTGGCTTAATTTATATACAATTATAAAGATGAATTGTTGCAAAAACGAAATAAAGGGATTTTAATATTATTCTTGCAAAGTAAAGATAGAGAGTGATTAGGTTAGTGTTATTCCACCGTTAGCAGCAAACTGTTCTTGAAGCCAGGCATTGTAGTAAGCCACATCAGCATATATTCCATAACTACCAGCCTAAACATAAATATATGTTTAGGGTTTCCATTATTCTGGAATAAAATTTCCATATTGGAAATGGAATGATTCGGAATTTTGTTGCTTATAGTGGAATTCTTGGATAAGTCCTGATCAAATCGAAACTGGAATGCTTACAGATTACATAACATAATCCAGTAATTTGTTCAGTTTACAGAATGGAAACCAAAAAGTTCCAAGTTTTCATCTTGTAACCTGGAAATGTGTACGGTTTACATAACGTAAACCATAAAACTTCTAGTTTCCATTTTATTACCCAGAAATTTTTCCGCTTTACAGGACAAAACAATTTTTATTTTAATTCATTTAGAGCCAGGGGGTTGTGTCCTGGTTGACTTGGATAGTGGACTGGTTGTGCCTAGACTGATACAGTTTGGGGGACGAACTTTTAAGAGTACGTCATTTACTACATAGACACTTTGCTTTCTATCTTTATGTTTGTATCCAATAAATGTTAAAACAGCTGGAACAATCAGCCCCAAATTTTGTGTGGGACCTTACATGACCCTGGGAAGGTTAAGGGATGATCAAAATTTCATAAATTAGCCTCAAATCAAATTCTATTTTCATTGAATTGTGAAAATCCAGGAATTTCTTATAAAATCCGATAAGTTTTGTTTTCTTATTATTTTGGCATTTGACAATCTATGTTGTGTGGGCATGCCCCATAAAATTCCAAAACTGAGAGAGGGGGATTGAATTTTGTAGATCTAGAAAAATAATATCCGTAGGATGCCTGCGTAGAGACAGGCAGCTGGTAGAGTCTTAATGTAAGACATGTAGCCACAGCACTCAGCCCCCTAGCCTATCCTAGCTGCAGAGCTTGGCACATAAAGTGCCTTAACCTAACCTAACCCTAGATCTATAAAATTCAATCCCCCTCTCTCTGTTTTGGAATTTTAAGGGGCATGTGCATGCAACATAGAATGGCAACTCCCTATTATTTTACAATCTATACAACGAGAAAATATTACAATTGAAATAGAAGATGGGCTCAAAGTACCCTGAAAGCCTAGTGTATCTATACTTTGCTTGTCTGACTGTTAAAATCTAAACATCAAAACATCTGAACTAAATGGGCCCAAATATTTTGTGGGACCTCAAATGACAACAAAAAATGTAGAGTTTGCCTTAAAAAAATACGATTTTTCAAAATCTACAAAAAAATGATTAACTTATGGGATTATGTTGTTATTGTTTGATAATTAAAGAAGTGAAAATGTTGCAGATAAAAGCTGAAATCGGATATGAGCGCAACCTGCCCTGGAAGCCTAGTTTTTATTAATGGCTTTGGTATTTTTATTATGTATGTTAGGGTTTATATAAGGAATATTATTGCTTGTGCAAAAAATATATACCTTTGCACAACCATCACCCCAACTGACAACTCCTGCCAATGAATGAATGTTGGTTGCATCAGGAACTGTGAATGGACCTCCACTGTCTCCCTAAAATCAGCAACATTTGATAATATTTGATTCAACATAAATCTACATGTTATAACAGAAGCATTGCATTATTTGATTTAACCAAAAGAGAGATAAGTTTACAAAAATAGCATTGTGTGGTTTAAAAACCTGGAACTGTCTTAGATCAAAGGACGGAACGTTTGTGTGGAGAATTGTTAATCTTGAACTTTTGTTCTCAAAGTCCTCCACGCACAGGATATTGAAAAGGAATTGAATTGATTTGTAGAAATTGATTTGTAGTTCTTCATAGCATACAGACTCATTCTTGATCCCAAGATTCAGAACTCAAAAGTTCCAACTTCAGAGCTGGCAACTCTTGGATTGTGAATATCAAAGATCAATGTTTGATCTTGATATTTTGTTAATCTGCAGATTAATTAAATCTTTATTCAGTTAGTGGATGAATAACTAAAATTAAGATATTAGAAAGTTATAAATTTTATTGATAGCTTTAATCTTTTAATTGAAAGTGCACCATAGAAGATAATAAGATAAAGCAACCTGGATTATAAATATACAACACAAAAGTTCCCAGCTCATGTTGTACAACATTTAGGGTACTTTTTGCTACAATTCCTAAAGCTCTGAAGTGTACTTACTTGACAAGAATCCTTTCCTAGTACTCCTCCTGCACACAGCATACCATCAAGAATCTAGAAATTAGTAGTTAATCAGAATTAAATAGCAAGTTACTCCTGTGTTAAGAGTCTCCGGGGACCTAATTTAATCAATTTGAGCTGCATCGCTAAACTACCTTTTGCCGGTTCAAATTTGAACCACTGAACTGCACCAATTTAAAGTTAAAGATTGTTTGAAATCAGAGGTAATAATTCAATAAAAATAATTTCCTCAAAATCTTTTTAAAACATTTATTTAATTAACACAAATCCCATTGTGAACATTTCAGAAGGACGAAAACCAATTTTTTGATCATTTCATAGTTTCTTGCAAAACAAGAAATATGCTTAAAAACTTAATGTCACATTAAAAGGTTACATCTATACTATGGTCTTTAAAATTTAAAAATTTACCGAATTATAAAAAACAGTTTTACAAGTAGCAATGCTGACAACATCTTGGTTAACTTTCAATAGCTTGTTAGAGACCTGTCCACCAGACGATGTTGTACCCCAACCTTTATATAACATATTCAAGTTATAATCAAAAGTGTTTTATATAATTATTTTCAAAGTTATTCCACAGAATTCACTAAATCAAGTTTGCTTACAAAACATCCAGAGTGCAGCAAGGGATGTTTTTTCCACAAAATTTGTTGATGGGTCGCAAGGGAAACTTGATTTGATGTCCCTCTGTTGGGTATCATAATTCAGAAATGTTGGCCAAAATGCGGTAATGTTGGTAAATGTGGTATTTCACAACTACTTTACAGGGAAGTTAAGGGAATTTAACTTTAAAAGAGATTACCAAGGGCTATTTTGCAAACAAAACATCCAGACCGCAGGGAGGCATGTTTTTTTTGGAAAACTTTACATAATTTTATCGTCTTTTTCATGAGATGACAATGGGCGATCTTTTCAAATAAACTTTGCAGAATGTGTTTTTTTAAATAATCATCCCAATGGACATTAGGTAACTTAGCGCCCTATGTTGGGGGAATCATAGGTGGATAATGTAAAATACATAATTCTAAGATAGAAAATTTACCATAAACTGTTCCAGTTTTCCCAACAAACGATGTCCCAGTAGGTGGTAAACATGCTGGAGTATAAATATTCAGATCAGCCTGGCAAACATTATTCATATTTATTTTGATATTTTGATATTTCGATATATTGATTTTTGGATGGATGAAATTTCAAGTGACCCTCCAATCAAAAAAAAAGAATGACCTGTATGATTCACAATGGAAATCTCTATCAAATAATAAAGTAATTAGTATTGTTGTTTTTCTATTATAAACTTTGTTGGATTCTGACAATTTCATTTATAATCTCTGTATAGCTTAAATGCGAAAGTCACCTTGAAAGAGGAACTAGAATATAAAATAATCAATTTTCCAAAAGATAAAGTATAATATCTCATTTATCCTTGATCAGACAAAAGCTAAAAGAGTATCCTTGTAAATTCCTTTATTTTTTCATAAAAATATCACCTTTGTACTGAGCTTAAGAAGAGCAATGTCATCTTTAAATGTAGCCCGAACATATCCTGGATGTGTAATAATCTTCTCAACAAAAAACTGCTTCCTAAATATTAAATTATTTAGCATTTTGGGTCTGTGATGATTATGAAATATGTAAAATATGAATACATATTTTAATCCTAACAGGCCAGAAATAACGTTGGGGCGAATCAGAGTTCAGAAAAATAGGGTCCTTCGTAGAGATGTCAACATTTTGATTTTTCTAGATTTTAGCTTTCCTTACGATAGTGTTCTTCAAAAGTATTAACGTTTGAAACGTTACGTTGCACATTATGAAATTTTATGGTATAGAGTAGCGTTACGTAATGAATTTTTTGCACTTGAATACCTTATACAACGTTAAGCTTTAGTAAATATTATTGAAAAAAACAGTAAGCTTCGTTATGCTTTTGCATTTGATGTTTTAAAAAACTTTCCCAACTTTGTGTTAAAGCTTATGTAATATAACCACAATTTTTTAACGTTCCACTTTCATGCAAGGTAAATATTTTCAAAGACCTTAAGTTACACTTTAACTTGGTTTAAGATTTAAAAGATGACAAATGTTTTGCTTTATAATAAAACGTCATTGGGGCATAGTTCTGTACGTTACAATGCATTTCAGTGCAAAGAATATTTTTTGTTAATGTTACGTTTTATCTTAACTTTTCCAATATAAACTCTTTTAATTAAGTTTAGAAATTTTACTAAAATGCACCTTTTCTTACGTTACGATTTATCGAAACGTTATTGTGAAAACTTTTTTGTTACACTTTTTTACAACTGACAATCAAAACTGTTTATTCGTTTCATTTATAAGAAAGATTTGAAAAAAAGGTTCTATATGTTGCGTTGTATTAAAATGTTCAAGCCTTAATGTTTCTAACGTTACACTTTATTAAAATAATATTGTTTCTAAATGAAAGCATTGAAAGATTTTTTCTGTCACAATTACATATTTTTACTCACCCTGTATGTTGCTGTTGTATTGTTAACCTATAGAGAATGTGTAGAAGAAAATGCATTATGCAATATAAAGATGTTAAAATATTATTATGATTAACGATTTTTAAAATTTGTAAATGAAAGTTTTAAGCATTAGACTTTCAACTCAAAGTGTGTCTTTAAGGGACTAGAGACGTAATTTCAAGTGATCTTCCATTTATGGAGTGGCATGTCCATTGTCCAGCAGGGGTTCAATATTGGAATAGAGCCAACTGCCCACCGGAAGTCGCTGCGTTTTCACCGTAAGGCCACAAAAAAAAATTTATTTTTTATTTTCATGTTTTACATCATTTTCTTTGAAATTCAATGCTAAATTCAAATGTGAAAAGCATTTAAAAAAATTGAAAATTGAGAGAGTCAGAGCTAAAAAACTTATCAAAAACATTAAAAAGTTTTAAAACCGGAATTTAGTACCGTTATTTGGCCATAACTTCTTTAGATTTTAATATATTTAAAAATGGTTTTCGAATCTGAATTCAGCATGACATTTCCAAGAAAATGATGTATCATATTTATTTTTTGCCAGATATTAGAGAATGTGTAGAAGAAAATGCATTATGCAATATAAAGATGTTAAAATATTATTATGATTAACGATTTTTAAAATTTGTAAATGAAAGTTTTAAGCATTAGACTTTCAACTCAAAGTGTGTCTTTAAGGGACTAGAGACGTAATTTCAAGTGATCTTCCATTTATGGAGTGGCATGTCCATTGTCCAGCAGGGGTTCAATATTGGAATAGAGCCAACTGCCCACCGGAAGTCGCTGCGTTTTCACCGTAAGGCCACAAAAAAAAATTTATTTTTTATTTTCATGTTTTACATCATTTTCTTTGAAATTCAATGCTAAATTCAAATGTGAAAAGCATTTAAAAAAATTGAAAATTGAGAGAGTCAGAGCTAAAAAACTTATCAAAAACATTAAAAAGTTTTAAAACTGGAATTTAGTACTGTTATTTGGCCATAACTTCTTTAGATTTTAATATATTTAAAAATGGTTTTCGAATCTGAATTCAGCATGACATTTCCAAGAAAATGATGTATCATATTTATTTTTTGCCAGATACAAGACAGGAAAACACTCATAATTTTCAAATCATCAATCAGATAAAGGTATACACATTATCATTGGGAATCGAGCATGGCCCTCTTTAAATGGAGGGATCACTTGAAATTATTGTGTATTTGACGAGCTTAAAAAATAGACATGTACTTGAACACCTTAGTAAAGTAGTTAAAATTCGGCAAGGCAAACCACTTTTGCATGTGGAGCAGTAGTTCAAAATTATTTTAGATTAGTTTGGGGTTAATTTTTTCTTTTTTTACGCAATGCAGACTGACCCTTTTTTTCTATTCATAGTTTAAAATATCTAAGGCCTACAACATTGGGTAGCAAAGATATATGGATTAAAAATATATGTTTATGAACAACTTGCAATTCCTTTAAACATTCTTATCTAACAGAAGTCATAGCTTGAAATATCAAAAGTCTACAACACCAGCTTGCAAAGATTATAATTTGTGGCGAATTTTTAGTTTTTTTTTTGTGTTTTTTTTGTGTTACTTACAAAGTGAGTAAAAAAGCAGCATTAGTTTTAGTTTACAAACCACAATGAAAATGTTTTCAGAGTTCATGTTTGGGGTTAAAAAATATTTAATATAGTGCTAAATTTTTTTTAACACAAACAACGCGAAATAAAATTATTTAACAATTTTTTCTTTTTTAAAAAGCTCGATTAAAAAATCAGCTTTTTTTTCTATTCTAAAGTTTCATAAAAATCTATTGATGAATAAAACATAACACGCATTTTCCATTTGATAAAATATTGTCAAATTTCTAAATTTTTCAATCTAAAACATGAACCATGCCAACTGAAGTTATGATTTCAAATAGTCAAATAAACATGAAACACAGCAATTGTGTTTGTTTGCAGACCCGTTCCACTTAATAAGTTGATTTTTTTGCAATTAGTAAATCATTTGCTTTATAACAGAAAATGCATATGTAAAATTTCTTAATGTCGTATTCCAGAGTTTTAGTGGGTATCATCAAACAATGGCAAATCAAAACCTTTAATGTCCAAGAAATATTTATAAGATTTGAATTTTCACTAATAGCATGTTACAAAAAAACTCGTTTACACTTTAGAAAGGAACTAAGTTTTTTTTTCAAATTTATTAACCCAACTCGATGGTTTAAACCTTGTATAATCAATATTAATGGTCTACGACATCAGGTTGCAAGGATATATTAAATGAAAATTAGATTTTTTGGCCTAAATTCATTTTCTTTAAACTTGAAATGAAAAACCATAAGTCTTTGCTTATATAATCATCAGTTCGAATCTCTTACATTGATATATTAAAATGGGGGTTAATGTTGTTCTTGATCCAACTTTTTGTGATGATTATTTTATGAATGTTTTGAGGGGACTGGGGTTTAGGAATGCATGATACACCGAGAAGGCAGATACTCTCCCAGTGAATGGGATTGGGCCCCAGTGGTGGATTACACATTCATCCCCCCCTCCCCCCTCCTTAATCTCTTTGTCGGAGTTGCCGTTTACTTTGAGCCCAAGATCCTTGTTAAAATCAAATATATTAGTTACTCTCTGTTCACATTATGAATCCCTATCTGTCTCCATGCCCAACCTTCGATTGATGCTGCACTGATTTTCTCTTTGGTTCTTTTTGTGTATATGTTTTGTTTTTTTTAAATGTTAAAATTTAATTAAAGAATTTGGTTAACAGGGGGGCTCAGCTATTGAGTCCGCCTGCTGCGGAAAATAATATTTTACATATTATGATTTTTAAAAATTAATTTGTAAATATTGTTTTTTTTCTGCAGAAATAAATGATTTGATTTGATATTAGAGATGTTTTGAAATGTTTTGATTGACAGAATTATTGTTACGCTTTTGAAATTAAAACTTAGCCCTCATTGTCTAACATTTTCATCAGACATATATCTAACGTTAGACTAATCAATTTAGTATTCTGAGAAAAGTTATGAAACATTTTGATTTTCTTAATTACATTTTTTTAAATTTTATACCTTACATTATTGAAATATTACTCTGTAAAAAAAACTTTTGTTTCCTGATTATTAAAATAATAACCCATTTCTGCAACGTTGAATTTTTCATTATACAATAAGGGAAAACGTTTCAAAACGTTTTCATAAACAGTAATGCATTTTTCAGTTATACAACGTTACACTTTTTATGCATTAAACTTTGAAATAGAAATCCTTTTGTTACAATATTCAATCAAATCACAATTCATTTTTCAAACGTTAGACTTTCAAGCACCCTGTGGAAACAAAACATTTCTTTACATTATGGTCATAAAAGTTGTAGATATTAGAAAAATAACATTGCATTTCCACAAAACGCTAGCGTTTGGGGCATATTCCTCTAATGTTAACGTTTAATGTTAACGTTAGGTATGAGCTCCTATAACGTTAACGTTTAAAGTTCACATTATATAGAATATACCCAAAAATTACACATTATTGTAACAAAACGTACAAAAATGTACATTTTACATTACGTTACACTATCGTTGACATCTCTAGTCTTTCGGCAAGTGCAAGGGCAGTACAGAAAAAAAAATTTTTTTTTATTTTTGCCAAACATGTTAGATATGATGCTCGTACAACAACAAGAAAATTAAGATCTAAAATAATAGAAATGTTAAAATATTTGTAGCTGCTTTTATCTAATTATTTATAGAATTTTGCTAAAATTAAGATTTAGAAAACAAATATGTTTTAAAAACGTTTTTGTGATTTTAAAACAACATAGGGCATGGTGTTGATTGCCAACCAATTTCCAAACCTGATTTGTGTTTCTGTAGTTGAGATTCGATCATGCTCTCCAAGAACAACAGATATTTGGCTTGGTGTGATTGCTTGGTCCTACACATACTTATATATAAATATAAGAATATTAATCAGAATGTCTTATATTGAATTTTTGCAAACCTGTCATGCTAACGTCTGTGAATGTAAACATCACCTTAAAGGAATATTAGCATAATTGCATTTGACCCTCTGGCCTCTGTTCAAAGAACAATGCCTGATTTATAATTCAGTATCTTTGAAACCTTAAGCTAATCAATAATATGGCAGATGCCTCAAAAAGTGTTTATTTTAGTGAGTTTCTCCATAGCATCTTAAAAACAAAAATTGCAGAAGTCACTTTTGCAGAGAATCCGCATAGAAAATTAACAGTTTAAAGAAACAAAAGTATTGATATCTGATTCATACTTGATCAAACAAAGGTTTCAAGGGTACCAATGTACATCAGGCCTTGTAATCTTTACATGGCGTCACTTGAAATTATACTTACAGTCCCTTTCAAACATATTATTACCTGGTTTGGTCCATCTGTAAAAATACAATGAGAAGCAGTTACAACCCACTCTGCTAAACTAGGGTACCTCCACATCCGTAGTAACCTAAAGTCATATTATGTGAAAAATAGAATGAAGTCTTAATAGTAAATATTCGGTCAGGACATTAGAGTTGATAATACTGTTTGTGGGATTTCTACCAAATGCAAGATATTGCAATTGCTTTGCTTATTATCTTTGCAAGGGGGGTTTGCCAAATCTATTGAGTGTAATTGTGCTGTGTGCACTGTGCATAACTGCTTAAAATCATTTTGCACAATATTTGCACTATAACTTATCCACCAGAATAGGAATGGTATTTTCACTTGCTTGAAATGTATAAAAGCCTAAATGAAAAGCAAATCCATTGTGCATTCCCTAACTGTAGTAATTGTACGAAATATAAAGTATTGCTTTTTTAAAGCTTGGGTTTCCATTTAAAGAGACTATAAGCTTAACTTTACATGACTCTCCACCAAAAAGATGGCAATGCCTGATTTACACTGGTACCCTTGAATAAACATGGAGTTTGAAATTATACTTGATCAGACAAAACTTTTAAGGGTACCATTGTGAATCAGATATTACCATCTTTCCATGGAGGCAAGAGACTTAAAATTATGCATACAGTGTCTTAAGAACAATCAAAGGGTACTTACTTCCCTGAGGATTAGCCATCATAACCATCCAAGGGTACTCATTCACCTGAGTAAAATATGTTTTTAAAAATCAGAACATTTTTTAGTTCGAGATCTTTCCTTCCCAGATGTAAAAATTTGAGATATGAATCTAAAAGTTTAAACCCACCTGTGTTTCTACGCCTCCCACAATTTTTGTGCCAGCCTTCTTTACACCACATTTGACTTGTGCAGCAGTTGTTGTTGATGTGGTGGCTGTTGTTGTTGTTGTTGATGATGTTTTTGTTGTGGTCTTTGTTGTAGTGACTGCTGTTATTGTTGTCACTTTTGAAAAAAAAAATATTATGATCTCATCTTTTGAATGCAGATTAAATTGATTAATTTCATTTGTCCGGAAGAAAGCGTTTTATTTAAATAATTAAAAAAATGTGTAAGAAGCATGTAGAAAATTGTTGTTTAAAATTTGTAAGATAAAGATAAAAAGGTTTTACAATCAGCTGTTTGGCTTAATTTATATACAATTATAAAGATGAATTGTTGCAAAAACGAAATAAAGGGATTTTAATATTATTCTTGCAAAGTAAAGATAGAGAGTGATTAGGTTAGTGTTATTCCACCGTTAGCAGCAAACTGTTCTTGAAGCCAGGCATTGTAGTAAGCCACATCAGCATATATTCCATAACTACCAGCCTAAACATAAATATATGTTTAGGGTTTCCATTATTCTGGAATAAAATTTCCATATTGGAAATGGAATGATTCGGAATTTTGTTGCTCATAGTGGAATTCTTGGATAAGTCCTGATCAAATCAAAACTGGAATGCTTACAGATTACATAACATAATCCAGTAATTTGTCCAGTTTACAGAATGGAAACCAAAAAGTTCCCAGTTTTCATCTTGTAACCTGGAAATGTGTACGGTTTACATAACGTAAACCATAAAACTTCTAGTTTCCATTTTATAAGCCAGAAATTTTTCCGCTTTACATGACAAAACAATTTTTATTTTAATTCATTTAGAGCCAGGGGGGTTGTGTCCTGGTTGACTTGGATAGTGGACTGGTTGTGCCTTGACTGATACAGTTTGGGGGACGAACTTTTAAGAGTACGTCATTTACTACATAGACACTTTGCTTTCTATCTTGATGTTTGTATCCAATAAATGTTAAAACAGCTGGAACAATCAGCCCCAAATTTTGTGTGGGACCTTACATGACCCTGGGAAAGTTTAGGGATGATCAAAATTTCATATATTAGCCTCAAATCAAATTCTATTTTCATTGAATTGTGAAAATCCAGGAATTTCTTATAAAATCCGCTAAGTTTTGTTTTCTTATTATTTTGGCCTTTGCCAATCTATGTTGTGTGCGCATGCCCCATAAAATTCCAAAACTGAGAGAGGGGGATTGAATTTTGTAGATCTAGAAAAATAATATCCTTAGGATGCCTGCATAGAGACAGGCAGCTGGTAGAGTCTTAATGTAAGATATGTGGCCACAGCACTCAGCCCCCTAGCCTATCCTAGCTGCAGAGCTTGGCACATAAAGTGCCTTAACCTAACCTAACCCTAAATAAATACGAATTTCTAGATCTATAAAATTCAATCCCCCTCTCTCTGTTTTGGAATTTTAAGGGGCATGTGCATGCAACATAGAATGGCAACTCCCTATTATATTACAATCTATACAACGAGAAAATATTACAATTGAAATAGAAGATGGGCTCAAAGTACCCTGAAAGCCTAGTGTATCTATACTTTGCTTGTCTGACTGTTAAAATCTAAGCATCAAAACATCTGAACTAAATGGGCCCAAATATTTTGTGGGACCTCAAATGACAACAAAAAATATAGAGTTTGCCTTAAAAAAATACGATTTTTCAAAATCCACAAAAAAATTATTAACTTATGGGATTTTGTTGTTATTGTTTGATAATTAAAGAAGTGAAAATGTTGCAGATAAAAGCTAAAATCAAGATGAGCGCAACCTGCCCTGGAAGCCTAGTTTTTATTAATGGCTTTGGTATTTTTATTATGTATGTTAGGGTTTATATAAGGAATATTATTGCTTGTGCAAAAAATATATACCTTTGCACAACCATCACCCCAACTGACAACTCCTGCCAATGAATGAATGTTGGTTGCATCAGGAACTGTGAATGGACCTCCACTGTCTCCCTAAAATCAGCAACATTTGATAATATTTGATTCAACATAAATCTACATGTTATAACAGAAGCATTGCATTATTTGATTTAACCAAAAGAGAGATAAGTTTACAAAAATAGCATTGTGTGGGTTAAAAACCTGGAACTGTCTTAGATCAAAGGACGGAACTTTTGTGTGGAGAATTGTTAATCTTAAACTTGTGTTCTCAAAGTCCTCCAAGCGCAGGATATTGAAAAGGAATTGAATTGATTTGTAGAAATTGATTTGTAGTTCTGCATAGCATAGAGATTCATTCTTGATCCCAAGATTCAGAACTCAAAAGTTCCGACTTCAGAGCTGGCAACTCTTGGATTGTGAATATCAATATCAATGTTTGATCTTGATATTTTGTTAATCTGCAGATTAATTAAATCTTTATTCAGTTAGTGGATGAATAACTAAAATTAAGATATTAGAAAGTTATAAATTTTATTGATAGCTTTAATCTTTTAATTGAAAGTGCACGATAGTAGATATTAAGATAAAGCAACCTGGATTATAAATATACAACACAAAAGTTCCCAGCTCATGTTGTACAATATTTAGGGTACTTTTTGCTACAATTCCTAAAGCTCTGAAGAGTACTTACTTGACAAGAATCCTTTCCTAGTACTCCTCCTGCACACAGCATACCATCAAGAATCTAGAAATTAGTAGTTAATCAGAATTAAATAGCAAGTTACTCCTGCATTAAGAGTCTCCGGGGACCTAATTTAATCAATTTGAGCTGCATCGCTAAACTACCTTTTGCCCGTTCAAATTTGAACCACTGAACTACTTCAATTTAAAGTTAAAGATTGTTTGAAATCAGTGGTAATAATTCAATAAAAATAATTTCCTCAAAATCTCTTTAAACCATTTTTTTAATTAACACAAATCCCATTGTGAACATTTCAGAAGGACGAAAACCAATTTTTTGATCATTTCATAGTTTCTTGCAAAACAAGAAATATGCTTAAAAACTTAATGTCACATTAAAAGGTTACATCTATACTATGGTCTTAAAAATTTAAAAATTTACCGAATTATCAAAAACAGTTTTACAAGTAGCAATGCTGACAACATCTTGGTTAACTTCCAATAGCTTGTTAGAAATCTGTCCACCAAACGATGTTGTACCCCAACCTTTATATAACACTTTCAAGTTATAATCAAAAGTGTTTTATATAAGTATTTTCACAGCTTTTCTACTGAATTCACTAAATCAATTTTGCTTACAAGACATCCAGAGTGCAGCAAGAGATGTTTTTTTCCGCAAAATTTTTCGAGGGGTCACAAGGGAAGAAATTTGATTTTATGTCCTTCTGTTGGGGAAATCATAGGTCAGAATTGTTGGCCAAAATGCAGTAATGTTGGTCAAAAGGCGGTATTTCATAACTACTTTACAAGGAAGTTAAGGGAATTTAACTTTAAAATAGGTTACCAAGAGCTATTTTACATACAAAACATCCACAGCACAGGGAGGGATGTTTTTTTGGAAAAATTTACACAATTTTATTGTCTTTTCATGAGATGACAATAAGCGATCTTTTCACATAAACTTTGCGGAATGGGCTTTTTTTTAAATAATCATCCCAATGATGTTAAGTAACTTAGAGCCCTATGTTGGGGGAATCATAGGTCGATAATGTAAAATACATAATTCTAAGATAGAAAATTTACCATAAACTGTTCCAGTTTTCCCAACAAACGATGTCCCAGTAGGTGGTAAACATGCTGGAGTATAAATATTCAGATCAGCCTGGCAAACATTATTCATATTTATTTTGATATTTTGATATTTCGATGTATTGATTTTTTGATGGATGAAATTTCAAGTGACCCTCCAATCAAAAAAAAAGAATGACCTGTATGATTCACAATGGAAATCTCTATCAAATAATAAAGTATTTAGTATTGTTGTTTTTCTATCATAAACTTTGTTGGATTCTGACAATTTCATTTATAATCTCTGTATAGCTTAAATGCGAAAGTCACCTTGAAAGAGGAACTAGAATATAAAATAATCAATTTTCCAAAAGATAAAGTATAATATCTCATTTATCCTTGATCAGACAAAAGCTAAAAGAGTATCCTTGTAAATTCCTTTATTTTTTCATAAAAATATCACCTTTGTACTGAGCTTAAGAAGAGCAATGTCATCTTTAAATGTAGCCCGAACATATCCTGGATGTGTAATAATCTTCTCAACAAAAAACTGCTTCCTAAATATTAAATTATTTAGCATTTTGGGTCTGTGATGNAGACAGGAAAACACTCATAATTTTCAAATCATCAATCAGATAAAGGTATACACATTATCATTGGGAATCGAGCATGGCCCTCTTTAAATGGAGGGATCACTTGAAATTATCGTGTATTTGACGAGCTTAAAAAATAGACATGTACTTGAACACCTTAGTAAAGTAGTTAAAATTCGGCAAGGCAAACCACTTTTGCATGTGGAGCAGTAGTTCTAAATTATTTTAGATTAGTTTGGGGTTAATTTTTTCTTTTTTTACGCAATGCAGACTGACCCTGTTTTTCTATTCATAGTTTAAAATATCTAAGGCCTACAACATTGGGTAGCAAAGATATAGGGATTAGAAATATAAGTTTGTGAACAACTTGCAATTCCTTTAAACATTCTTATCTAACAGAAGTCATAGCTTGAAATATCAAAAGTCTACAACACCAGCCTGCAAAGATTATAATTTGTGGCGAATTTTTAGTTCTTTTTGTGTTTTTTTTTGTGTTACTTACAAAGTGAGTAAAAAAGCAGCATTAGTTTTAGTTTACAAACCACAATGAAAATGTTTTCAGAGTTCATGTTTGGGGTTAAAAAATATTTAATATAGTGCTAAATTTTTTTTAACACAAACAACGTGAAATAAAATTATTTAACAATTTTTTCTTTTTTAAAAAGCTCTATTAAAAAATCAGCTTTTTTTTCTATTCTAAAGTTTCATAAAAATCTATTGATGAATAAAACATAACACGCATTTTCCATTTGATAAAATAATGTCGAATTTCTAAATTTTTCAATCTTAAACATGAACCATGCCAACTGAAGTTATGATTTCAAATGTCAAATAAACATGAAACACAGCAATTGTGTTTGTTTGCAGACCCGTTCCACTTAATAAGTTGATTTTTTTGCAATTAGTAAATCATTTGCTTTATAACAGAAAATGCATATGTAAAATTTCTTAATGTCGTATTCCTTTTCCAGAGTTTTAGTGGGTTTCATCAAACAATGGCAAATCAAAACCTTTAATGTCCTAGAAACATTTATAAGATTTGAATTTTCACTAATAGCATGTTACAAAAAACTCGTTTACACTTTAGAAAGGAACTAAGTTTTTTTTTCAAATTTATTTACCCAACTCGATGGTTTAAACCTTGTATAATCAGTATTAATGGTCTATGACATCAGGTTGCAAAGATATATTAAATGAAAATTAGATTTTAAGGCATAAATTCATTTTCTTTAAACTTGAAATGAAAAACCACAAGTCTTTGCTCTTATAATCATCAGTTCGAATCTCTTACATTGATATATTAAAATGGGGGTTAATGTTGTTCTTGATCCAACTTTTTGTGATGATTATTTTATGAATGTTTTGAGGGGACTGGGGTTTAGGGATGCATGATACACCGAGAAGGCAGATACTCTCCCAGTGAATGGGATTGGGCCCCAGTGGTGGATTACACATTCATCCCCCCCTCCTCCCTCCTTAATCTCTTTGTCGGAGTTGCCGTTTACTTTGAGCCCAAGATCCTTGTTAAAATCAAATATATTAGTTACTCTCTGTTCACGAAATGAATCCCTATCTGTCTCCATGCCCAACCTTCGATTGATGCTGCACTGATTTTCTCTTTGGTTCTTTTTGTGTATATGTTTTGTTTTTTTTAAATGTTAAAATTTAATTAAAGAATTTGGTTAACAGGGGGGCTCAGCTATTGAGTCCGCCTGCTGCGGAAAATAACATTTTACATATTATGAGTTTTAAAAATTAATTCGTAAATATTGTTTTTTTTCTGCAGAAATAAATGATTTGATTTGATATTATAGATGTTTTGAAATGTTTTGATTGACAGAATTATTGTTACGCTTTTGAAATTAAAACTTAGCCCTCATAGTCTAACATTTTCATCAGACATATATCTAACGTTAGACTAATCAATTTAGTATTCTGAGAAAAGTTATGAAACATTTTGATTTTCTTAATTACATTTTTTTAAATGTTATACCATACATTATTGAAATTTTACTCTGTAAAAAAAACTTTCGTTTCCTAATTATTAAAATAATAACCCATTTCTGCAACGTTGAATTTTTCATTATACAATAAGGGAAAACGTTTCAAAACGTTTTCATAAACAGTAATGCATTTTTTAGTTATACAACGTTACACTTTTTATAAGTTAAACTTTGAAATAGAAATCCTTTCGTTACAATATTCAATCAAATCACAATTCATTTTTCAAACGTTAGACTTTCAATCACCCTGTGGAAACAAAACATTTCTTTACGTTATGGTCATAAAAGTTGTAGATATTAGAAAAATAACATTGCATTTCCACAAAACGCTATCGTTTGGGGCATATTCCTCTAATGTTAACTTTTAACGTTAACATTAGGTATGAGCTCCTATAACGTTAATGTTTAACGTTCACGTTATATAGAATATACCCAAACGTTACACATTATTGTAACAAAACGTACAAAAATGTACATTTTACGTTATGTTACACTATCGTTGACATCTCTAGTCCTTCGGCAAGTGCAAGGGCAGTACAAAAAAAAAAAAAAAATTTTAATTTTGCCAAACATGGTAGATATGATGCTTGTACAACAACAAAAAAATGAAGATCTAAAATAATAGAAATGTTAAAATATTTATAGCTGCTTTTATCTAATTATTTATAGAATTTTGCTAAAATTAAGATTTAGAAAACAAATATGTTTTAAAAACGTTTTTGTGATTTTAAAACAGCATAGGGCATGGTGTTGATTGCCAACCAACTAATATGATAACAAGACAACATATATTGATGATTTATATATTTCCAAACCTGATCTGTGTTTCTGTAGTTGAGATTCGATCATGCTCTCCAAGAACAACAGATATTTGGCTTGGTGTGATTGCTTGGTCCTACACATACTTTTATATAAATATAAGAATATTAATCAGAATGTCTTATATTGAATTTTTGCAAACCTGTCATGCTAACTTCTGTGAATGTAAACATCACCTGAAAGGAATATTAGCATAATATTGCATGTGACCCTCTGACCTCTGTTCAAAGATGGCAATGCCTGATTTATAATTCAGTATCTTTGAAACCTTAAGCTAATCAATAATATGGCAGATGCCTCAAAAAGTGTTTATTTTAGTGAGTTTCTCCATAGCATCTTAAAAACAAAAATTGCAGAAGTCACTTTTGCAGAGAATCCGCATAGAAAATTAACAGTTTAAAGAAATAAAAGTATTGATATCTTATTCATACTTGATCAAACAAAGGTTTCAAGGGTACCAATGTACATTTGGCCTTGTAATCTTTACATGGCGTCACTTGAAATTATACTTACAGTCCCTTTCAAACATATTATTACCTGGTTAGGTCCATCTGTAAAAATACAATGAGAAGCAGTTACAACCCACTCTTCTGAAACTAGGGTACCTCCACATCCGTAGTAACCTATAGTCATATTATGTGAAAAATTGAATTAAGTCTTAATAGTAAATATTCGTTCAGGGCATTAGAGTTGATAATACTGTTTGTGGGATTTCTACCAAATGCAAGATATTGCAATTGCTTTGCTTATTATCTTTGCAAGGGGGGTTTGCCAAATCTATTGAGTGTAATTGTGCTGTGTTCACTGTGCATGACTGCTTAGAATCTTTTTTGCCCATTTTTTGCTTTTTCCTTTTTCCCCCGGATTGGGATTGGAATTTTTTAAAGGCTTAATTGAAGCCAATTCCTTTTTGCTTTCCTTACTTTTAGTTATTTTACTGCATTTTATGTTTTTGTTTTTTAAAGCTTGGGTTTCCATTTAAAGAGACTATAAGCTTAACTTTACATGACTCTCCACCAAAAAGATGGCAATGCCTGATTTACACTGGTACCCTTGAATAAACATGGAGTTTGAAATTATACTTGATCAGACAAAACTTTTAAGGGTACCATTGTGAATCAGATATTACCATCTTTCCATGGAGGCAAGAGACTTAAAATTATGCATACAGTGTCTTAAGAACAATCAAAGGGTACTTACTTCCCTGAGGATTAGCCATCATAACCATCCAAGGGTACTCATTCACCTGAGTAAAATATTTTTTTTTAAATCAGAACATTTTTTTTGTTCGAGATCTTTCCTTCACAAGCAAAATTTACCATTATTATTTTACAGATGTGAAAATTTAAGATATGAATCTAAAAGTATTAACCCCACCTGTGTTTCTATGCCTCCCACAATTTTTGTGCCAGCCTTCTTTACACCACATTTGACTTGTGCAGCAGTTGTTGTTGTGGTGGCTCTTGATGTGGTGGCTGTTGTTGTTGTTGTTGTTGATGATGTTTTTGTGGTGGTCTTTGTTGTAGTGACTGTTGTTGTTGTTGTTGATGATGTTTTTGTGGTGGTCTTTGTTGTAGTGACTGTTGTTGTTGTTGTCACTTTTGAACAAAAAATATTATCATCTCATCTTTTGAATGCAGATTAAATTGATTAATTTCATTTGTCCGGAAGAAAGTGTGTTATTTAAATAATTAAAAAAAATGTGCAATAAGCTTGTAGAAAATTGTCGTTAATTAACTGATTTGTTCTTTAAAATTTGTAAGGTAAAGATAAAAAGGTTTTACAATCGGCTGTTTGGCTTAATTTATATACAATTATAAAGATGAATTGTTGCAAAAACAAAATAAAGGGATTTTAATATTATTCTTGCAAAGTAAGATATCTCACATTTCCAGTTTGAATTTTCTATACAATTGGAAATAAACAAAATTTGTGCGACAAATAATTGTAAACACAATAATTGTTTTTATCAACATTGTTTCATATATATATAGGGTTACCAAGATTTTGCTTGCGCGCATTGCGGGCCCAGTAATTTCCGCGCAATTCAGCACAATTCCATGCAATACGAGAACAGGTGCATTCAGTTCTGCACAGTTATGCGGAACTGATTTCCAATTAGAAACCGTAGTTATCTAGCTGTATAAGCTATAGTTCTTTTTTTTCAAATTTATAAGTTAAATTATCACCTGGTGTAGAGGTAGTGGGGTTTTCAGAAAAAGCTAAATAAATGAAAATGATTATATTTTATAACATATAAAATTGAACTTGAATGATTATTAGGGTGTCAAATTTATTCCAGATCAATTTGGATTCATCCAAAGGCCTTAGGGAATCTTTCCTGATGCTGTTAAGAATGATAAACCATTTTTTTGGGGGGGAGGGAGAATTAATGGCGGAACATTTCTTCATCAAATTATGACTAAAACTACCTTTTTGATCCTCCACAGAGCTTGGTGTTACATGGTGAAAATGTTTAGGAGACTATAATTGTCCAGTTAACTTTTACAGAATGTCACACCGTCTAAGGGGTAGATTTTTTTTGACGATTAGTTAAGTTAGGTTTCGCCCTTAATTTCTAAAAGTTTGAATGGTGTTAATAGTCAGGAAAGGTTACAGAAGGCATTTACAAAACCAAAAGGAGCCAGAAAAAAATTAAAAACCCTTTTGCTGATTGAATACCTGCATAATCAGCTTGAAGTGTCGCTATTAGCTGTTTCACTAGAAGAATGATTTGATCCAGAATAGTCAACAAAGCTCTTAGGCTTGTTTTTTCTGTTGCTGTGCAACTAACAGTTACTGTTTCAACAGCAAGAGCGTTTACTGCAGAACTGGCAGAACTTGATGTTGGATTGTCACCAGCATTGTTAACAACTGTTTCAAATGTTTCGATGTAAACGGTGCAAGTAACAGCTCTGTTACCAATGCTTTGGATATCTCTGGTTTTTCTTGCTTGATTAGCAATTGCCGTGGCAGCTGTCTTCAATTTTTCAAGAGCCTCCAAGGTAGCTGTAGCTGCATCTATTTTCTTCTTAACGTCTGCGGGGGATTTTGTACAGTTGAAAATTACTTGAGATGCCTCATCTTGAAGTCCTCTACATTCAGAAAAGGCAGCAACACAACTTTTTTGTGTTTTTGTAACATCTGCATTTAGTTGTGCAATGTTACATGGACTAAACTTAGTGTTGAGAGTCTCCAGATTTGGGTCTTTCCAGCATGTGCAGATGTCAGCAGTTTTTTGTGCACAAATATCCACAGCGTCTGAGAAAGCTTTTGCATCTGTAGCACATATATCCAGAAGAGTAGCATTTACAGTAGGTAGAGCTGTCTCACAAGCTTGCTTGATATTGTCTTGGCAGCTGGTTAAGCTGGCAACAATAGCTTGTAATCTTAAAGTTGCTGGCGAGGTACTGTTTCCAGAACAAACGAGTGCACTGGCATTTCCACCTCCTGACTCTTTAAGCTTGACAAGAAGTGGAAGAAAATCACCTTTCTTATCGCCCTTACTTTGCGAAAGTTTGACAAACCTTTCAATTCTTGCCTTCTGCTGATTGAAATTCTTAATCTTGTTGCCAACAATATTCATGTATTTTGATACATTGGTCAAACATGCTTCATCTGCAGTACATGTTTGACTCACTATTTTGTTGCTATTTTGACTTTTAACTCTTCTTGACTTTTTTGCATTCTTCTTCTTTTTGTTTTTCATTTTCCTTTTTTGCCTCTTTTCCAGTTTTTTAGCTTTCTTAGAGACTTTATTTTTCTTTGCTTTTTTCTTTCCTTCCTTTTCCTTCATTTTCTTGCTTCTTTTTTTATTGCTTTTCTTACTCTTTTTAGCTTTCTTGCTTGAAGAGAGTCCATTGTTGCCGCCTTTTATTTCTTTTTCATGACTTGATTCTCCAACATCTTGGGGTTTTTTGCCAGTAGCTGTTGGAGCTTTAATAAACAAATTAATTAAAAATTTCAACAGCCTCAGACCAATACTTTTTGAGTTATGTAAAAAAAACTACAGGGGGGGTCAAATTGACCCCCCCCCCAGCAGGAATAGGGTTAACCTAACCTATTTAAAGCGGGATATTGTTGTGTGGAGTATCCATAAAATCTTGAATGCTTGATATCAAATCCAATTGTGGCCCTTTTAAATCTAAAGATCTATGCTTTATCCTTCAGTTTATAGTTATCCCTGCACTGTCTGGCTTGACCAACATGAGACACCAAAGAGGAATAAAATTAATCCGTAGATCTTGAGATCAATGTTTGATTCCGTGATTAACAACACAAGATAGTCTGATAGATTATAAACAGGACTGAAAAAGCTATTAGCAATTGATCACACCTCATATTTTAAAGTAAATAAGTAAACCCTCATTGTTTGGTAATATTTGATCAAGCTTACAGAGGATATATAGTTGTTAAACCTTTAAAGGGACTGTAAAGGAAAAATGAAAGGGGGTATAGGCTGAAAGCTAATCACTTTAGCTCTTGATCACAACCCATGAAAGTTTTATCCTGTCTCGAGAAATTGATATTAAACTGTATTAAAATTATACGAAAGTTCATATATGTAAAATTTTGAAAATCTGAAACTTAAATCACGTGACCAGAACTATCACCAATGGCAGAGCAGTATACTGGTCACGTGTCTCCGCCTATATCACGTGACCACTTTAATTATCACCTGGTGTAGAGGTAGTGGGGTTTTCATAGAACGAACGAATTTTTTGTGAAAGAGGGGGTCATTCAGAAAAAAACAAACAATGGATGAACGAAATGGCTTGTTCAGAGTAATGAACAATTATTGCTTTTTAAAAACAAACGAAAAAAAAATTTTAAATTGTTCAAATGATCTTCTCGTTTTTTACTAAACTAACAATTTTTTCAAAAAAAAATTGAAAAAACTATCCTTTTTTTCTGAACAAAGATTTTAATGAACGAACGATTTTTCTGAACAATTGTTGAGTGAGAAAACAAACGAAATAGATGAACAATGAACGAACGAAATAAAAGCCGAACGCGCCCATCTCTGCCATCTCTACCAGACTACCACCCACCCTTAATTTAAGTTCAAAATGATACAATTTGCTGCAAGGGGACTAAAATCGTGATTATTAGATCATAAAGCGGGTAGAAAGGAAGGGTTGGATTATTTCAGGTTTGTCCGTTCTCGGTTTGTCCGTTCTCTTATCTTTGAACCTTTCCAAAAATATAAAAATATTACTTGCTAGAGCCACAAGAATTAGCCCTACAAGGACCAGTACTAGTAGCTTGAACATTGTAGACCTACTGAATACACCAGACAATACATCCTACAGATATATAAAGATGAATTTGAGGCCAAGGTAATTAGAACCTGGAACATTTGTTTATAATTATTTAGTTCATCATAATTATTTAGGGTTTCCATTCGCAAAACTTTTGCGCAATTTTTGCGGAATGAAAGGAAATTTTTTTCTTTCTTTGCGCATCAGTTTTGCGCGAAAAACAACAATTTGCGCAATCATTCGCAAAAGTCATTTCGCGCAAAATTGCCCTATTCCGCTTTTGCAAAACTCAAGTTTTCTGCAATTCCGCAACGCAATTTCGTAAAAATCAAACGGTTGGTGACGGTGTGTGTTTCTTAGAATTCAATTCTGGAAAAATCTTAGGCCAAAGTAATTACAACATTTGTTAATAATTGTTCAGTTTATTAAAATTCAAGGGAAATTACTATATTTATCTTTACATCCAAGCCAAGTGGAAAAAAACATATTTTTGAAAATAAGGAATACTACATATTTAAACAAGAAATGCCATTTTTAAATTAAATATAAGGTGTGAGAATTAGTTTTTAATAATACTTGATTTCATTTTTGCTCTTATCCCTTTTTGCAACAGCTATACCGCATTTTAGCTCACACGGCTTTCAGAGCGCTTCGCGCCCATCGTCTTTTTCAGTTGAACATTTTCTCTTTGTGTACATTGCAAAACAAAACAAAACAAAAAAGTTCGTGGACTTTATTAAAAATTATAATTTTTTTGTGGATTTTCAAAATTGAATAAAAATCAAATTTTGTTAGGGCTAATTTTTTATATTTTCAACATTCATAAGCCTTCCCTGGGATCATGTGAGGTTCCACACACAATTTGGGCCCGATCGGTTCAGCCGTTTTAACGTTTATTGGATACAAACTGACTCCAAAACAGATAAAGTTTACATAACTTGACTTTTAGGGCGCTTCGCTCCCAATCTTCTTTTTCAACTTTTAATTGTGGCTTTATCTGTGAACATCTTTTCTTTTTACATAAAAAAAAGTTTGCGGATTTCATTTTATTTTTTGCGCATTTTCAAAATTTTATAAAATAAAAAACTTTTAAACACTAATTTTTGAAATTTTGATTATTCATAAACCTTCCCTGGGTTCACGTAAGGTCCCAGAAAAAATTTGGGCCCGATCGGTTCAGCAAATAAACAAACACCCAGACAAGGTAAATTTATATATAGATATTAGATACTAGGCAATTAGATCGCTTCGTGCCCATCTTCAACTTCAACTTTTAATTGTGGCTTTATCTGTGAGCATCTTCTCTTTGTACAGTATAAAACAAAAACAAAAAAAGTTTGCGGATTTCATAATATTTTTTCACGCATTTTAAAATTTTACAAAAGTAAAAAACTTTTAAACACAAAATTTGGGCCCGATCTGTTAAGTCGTTTTGATTGGATACAAACAAACAGACACCCAGACAAGCTAAATTATGTCTTTAAAACATATCAATGTTAATTTTCAAGCATAGTTCATAACAAAGTAAGATTTTTTAAAACAAAATAGAAAATAAAAACATCTTTTATAATTTTAAAATCAATATGGCATTGAGAAATCAAAATATTAATATTATTTTGTTCAAACAATGCGGATTTAACTAGATATACAGGGAATTGTTTATTAAATGCTTGAAAATAAGTCATCTTAATATACTCATATTTATAACAAATAAGATGTGGAAACTTAGATTCTAGAAATAATTCAGTTTTAAATCAAATCAGTTTTCTTCCAAATTTCAAATTTAAGATGCCTGTACTTAATCAAAAATAAAGTCTAAGTTTACAATTTTCTGTGATTCAAATTACAAAAAATTATGCAAATTAGACAATAAAATCTCCAGAATGGAGTGACATTTATAAACACCCAACATGAAAAAGTTGAGAATCAAAAATACTAAAATCCGAAGAAAATGTAAGTTTTAGATTTTTATGGTTTTAAATATATTTTTCCAGGGCCTAAATCAATGTTCAGTAATGGGGTACTATATGGCTACTAAGACACACTACTTATCCCCTCCTATAGTCAGCAGATCTAACCCTGCTCCAAATTAGGTAGCCATATAGTACCCCATTACCCAATGTTCTATAGCACAATCTTAAAATATTATCTTGAAAAATAAAGATATATTCCATTTCACTGATTTTGTTTTTAATGGCGGGAAACATTTGTTTTTCAGTTGGCGCACTTTATTGCGGCAAAACCCTTTTCTTACTTGCTTTATTGATTCTGAATACGGACAAAGTATTCATCAAAGAAAACAATGAAGATTAAAAATTTAAAACCTAAGAAAAAAGAAACAAAATCAAATCAGGAAGAAAATGACCAACCAAAAACACGTCCAATTTGTGCCTAACATTGGAAAAACTATTATTTTTTATAAAAAAGTAAGGAAAATGTTGTTATAATTTGCATTTTTATACAAAATCTCAAAAAATAGCTCCAAAAATTAAAGTGTGGCCCCTGCCAAAGGGTTTAAAGTAACTGTATTAATGGAAATTCATTTTTGGCAAATGTTTCTATGGTAAAAGTTTTATGGCAAGAGTAATTATGAAAAATGTTTTATGGCTGATGTAACTATAGCAAAAAAAAACGGTAGGTATAGAAAATTTAATTATGGTTAAAGTTTTATGGCAAGTGTAATTATGGAAAGTGTATTTTGGCAGCAAAGTACCTATGGTAAAAGTTTTTGGCAATTGTAATTATGGAAGATATGTTATGAGAAATAAAGCTTAGACCTTCAATACCATCCAGACAAGATTGGCTGAATTAAAATAGATGTTAAATATTGGCTTAAGGGGAGTGTCATTGGCATTTTTTGAGTCACATTGTTTATCTGAAAAGGGGTATTTCTGATTCACATGATGGATTCCCTTTAAAGAGACAGGAAACGTAACTTCAATATTTTGTTTAGCGTATTTTATTCCATAGTATTGTAGCGACGCTAAAATAACGAGATAGATGAACAGACTGAATAATATATTTTAATCAAACTTTCAACATGGTAAAAAACTATATAAATATATTTGGTTTGGTTCTCTGAGTTTCCTGTCTTTGAAGACGATTGTTCAGGGTCTCTACAATATTACCAATTGTTGAAGAAAAATGTTATGTTTTCTCATTGTACCGTTCAGATAATACTTCCAAAACTACAATTTTATCTGACTTTTAGCCTCAAATATATTTCCCTTGCCCTCCAGTCTGGTTTGTCTATGCTTTACTTTTTGATAAATTAAAATTATTCTTTATTGTTTTTTTGGAACAAAAGGTTTTTTCTAGTAAGCAACAACCTCAGGCACACTCCTGTATGCCGAGTCCATTAGCTCCTGATCCAATCAGGGTTCAGTCATGTGTTTGGTGTCTATTCTGAACCAATAGAAATTGCTTGGCGGTATCATTTATCTTTCTATCTATCTCATTATCCAATTAGAGATAATAGAGATAAATCCTTATATCGGCGCTATACACTAAATGGAAATATTTACTTCTACTGAAACTATGGTGGGCATTTAATAATAACAGTCTGCAACAATCAAGCTGTTGTAATCCTTTAAAATGTGAAAGAAGCTGGATACTCTTTACAATCCATTTATCTTTGTATTCTAAAAACTTTTGATTTTCAAACTGTGAATTCTGCTTGTTTCATAGTCTCAGTTTGAAATAACAAAAGGTTTAAACTATTAGCTTGCAAAGATAAAGGAAAATTTTGGAAAATGTTAATTTCCTTTAGGTTTAACATTGACGAGATTTTACCTACTAGGGACCCCATGTAGATTAAAAATTTATTAGAACGTAAAGAACCGCTGCACATTTTTAAAATAAATTATTCATAATTGCTCAATAGTTTGAAAACAACAACTGTAAGCATATTCATAATTAAGTATTATTAGAAGAAGAAATTTAATTTGAAAGAATGCAAAAGTTGTACAAAACTGAATACAAACTGCATTGTAAGAATTTCTTAATAGATATGTAGATACATTATGAATGCCACCGAGCTGCGGAAAATGGCAACATAATGCGTAAAAAAACATAAAGTTACTCTTATTAGAGCTTTATGAGTGTTCCCTCTAAATAATGAGTTACCAAATTATTATTTCATCGTAAGAAATTTCAAATATTTTTCAAAATAAATATATAAATAAAATTGACTAAAAGTGTACAAATAATTGTATTTTTTATGCCTATGTACGGATGACTAGATTAAATCATTTTGTAACTTTTGATATTTATTTGTTTCCAGTACAAAATCTTTTTCAAAAAACGTAATGATATGAAAACCTATTTTTTGACGGAAAATAAACAAATCTTGTAATCTTGTGAATAATAGATTCAATAATTTAAATTCATATTCAAAAGCTGCCATTTGTACATTAAAAATTTCTGTATTTACAAGAAGAAATCTTACAAACTTATTAATTTACGAAATTCTTTGACAAGCTCATGACATGAATTGAGGTTAAGAAAATGATATTAAAATTCAGAAAATAATAAAAGAAAGTGTAAAAAAATAATTGAAAGTATAAAGAAAAAAACAAAAGTGTAAAAGAAAATAATAAAAGAAAGTGTAAAAAATAATTGAAATTGAAAAGAAAAAAAACAAAAGTGTAAAGAAAATAATAAAAGAAAGTGTAAAAAAGTAATAGAAAGTGTAAAAAAATAATATTAGAAAGTGTAAAAAATAATAGAAAATGCAAGGAAAATAATAAAAGAAAGTGTTAAAAAAATAAGAGAAAGTGTAAATTAAAAATAGAAAGTGTAAAGAAAATAAGAAAAGAAAGTGTAAAAAAATAATAGAAAATGTAAAGAAAATAAGAAAAGAAAGTGTAAAAGAATAATAGAAGGTGTAAAGAAAATAATAAAAGAAAGTGTAAAGAAATGATATGCTTGCAGTGAAAAAGAAAAGTTAATCCAATGTTTGTAATTTTCATTTCAAACTTGCTTAATTTGAAAATATGGGGCGCATCACATTCTATGAAATGAGAACATTAAAAGTTTATGTGTTGGATAAAATAAACGGAAACCTGCATAGAACAGACAACAAACTAATGTTACAGATCAACATTTTATTCAAAAGTAAAATAAAAGACAAAAAAAATTTGCTTTTTGAAGTCTAGACCTGATACACTTTTTCTAAGGGTTAGTAATTTTCCCACAGCAAAAAGGAGCCGTCAAAAAAATTTGTTATTAAACAGAAATGGAAAAATATTTTTTATAGAGTTCTAATAAATACACCTCTTCTTAATGTTTTTTGAGAAGACAACAATTTTTTTGTTGCCTCCTTTTTTATCTGATTTCCCAAACTATAGGATTCAATGGAGTATTTATTCTAGTAACCCATAAAAGGGAAATATTGTGGGGGGGAGGGTTGATAAAAAGATTATTTGTTGATAAAACGTTTTCCCTGAATCTGTATTTGTAATTATTTCTCCGGCCTTTGTATTGAACAACCACTTCAAACCCTTATACAATCATTATTCAGATAGATAAATAGATAGATAGATAGATAGATAGATAGATAGATAGATAGATAGATAGATAGATAGATAGATAGATAGATAGATAGATAGATATATAGATAGATAGATAGATAGATAGATAGATAGATAGATAGATAGATAGATATATAGATAGATATATAGATAGATATATAGAAAGATAGATAAATAGATAGATAGATGGATAGATAGACAATAAGACGGATAGGGTGTAATATTTTCCCTTAGGACTTTTACTTTTATGTCAAGTCATAGTTTAATAATTTCCCTTTTAATACAGGGTTCACAAAATCAGCATTATATATAAAATGAGAAACTTCGAATAGGATTATTATTAATAATGTCCTAATCAATAAAAACTAAACTTGAACTCTGTATGTTTATATCCATATATAAGTTGGCTGTTATGTTTATTAGTTTGTTTCCAATAAAAGTCAAAGCTACTGAACCACTCGGGTCCAGCTTATTTTTGTGGCAACTTAAATGACCCCAGAAAAAAGTGCGCGCACATGGCTGGTCGTACATAGCACTTTTGCCTAAAAAAAGCTGAAAATTTATCAATTTAGACAGAACCATTCGCAAAATTCTTTGTTTGTTGGACTACAATAAAAAAAACGGATGCCTTAAAATCTACAGTTAAACGCTTTAAAGTTGATTTAGAAAGCATGTCTCGAACACTGTACAGAAATTAATAGCAGTGGAGTGCAGGCTTCATATGTATGGTAATTTGTTTTTACAAAAGTAAGCAAAACATATTGTAACTTGTAAGTAGGCTTCAGCCATAACCCACTCCCCCCCCCCTCCTGGTTCCACTTGTATGTTGTATCCCTCAGCTTTTATTTCCCATGAGATNCCACCACCACCAACACCAATTGTAAAAAATATATAAGCCCTTTTCTCCTTTGAACAGTAAAAATGGAATTTTTTGTTAGATTTTATCGTACAACTTCATCAGTACATTTTTAACTAATTTTTCATTTTTATAATTTGATCCATTGCTATTTAGTTGATTAATTACCTAATTGATCAATTAATTGATCAAATTGATTGATTACAAATAAAAGATACATTTATTTGGAAAATTTTATAATTTTATTGCCATAAAATTTTACTAAATTAAAGTGATTGTCGTTGTGATTAGGAAGATGGAAGATCAAATTTAAAAGTGTTTAATTTTGAAAATTTCAACAATTGCTTCTGAAGCAGATAGAAGATAGATGAAGATATCATGTACTTTTGATGAAACAAAGCTTTTGGCCCTTTGTAAATTAGACACTCAATAAATGGAGAGGCGCTTGAAATAACTTCTATGGCCCAAAATTCGATTTAAAAATAATTATGAACTAATATGATTCTGCAGTAACCAGTCTCTTATTTAAAAGTGTTTCCCGAACTTTATATTTAAAAGATTAAAAACATCAATTTGAAGTCTTTGTGTTTTGCTTCAATGGGCTTTGATTGAAATCTTTCTTTGCAAAATTTCTAAAAACTTTCATTCATTTCTTTCATTTCTTTCAATTCGTTCTATTCTTTCATTAGTTTTACTAAATTTTTAATGTTGTTTGATCATGTTTCTAAATGTTTAAAATCCATTTCAAAGTTGTGTTTGGTTTATGCTAAAAGTTTTTGTTGTTTATGCCAGAACTTTAATTTTTACAAACATATCCCCGTCTTCGTCTCTTCTCCGCGCTTCTATTTCATTCAAATTCTAAACTTTATTTTTTTAAATTTTCATTTCTCAGAATTGTTGCTTTAAGCTTTGTCTCTTTTTTTCAATTGTTATCACAGATTATAGATATTTCTTTATATTGATTCCTTTTTCTCTTTCTCTTTTTCCTATAAACTGAAACTTCTTACATCTTATTTTTCTTTTTCCTGTTTTATGGTTTTCTTTACCTTTAAAATATCCCCCTTTTAATATTTTCTTTCTCTTACATGCACCTCTGAGTAAAGGTTGAAAGGTTGACCCGGCTCGGAAATTCAAATGTACTACGGCTGCCCGTGGTTAAATCTCTGATTCGGCCGAAATCATAACTTTTTGTCTCTTTTTCTCTTTCCTTTGATTTTATGGATTTCTCTTTCACCTTTTTTCTGGCTTTCCCCCCCCTCCCCGTTGGGTATTTTAGGGGGTCAAGGGGGATGACTGTTTTGTCACAATAAAAAATGCATTTGTCTTCTGCTTTACGGTGAGAATGGACAAAATGAATATATTCTGATAATCTTTTCATTTACAAACATTGTATATTGAATGGTAGCTTACATTGATTTATAATGATTTCAATTCATAATTACTTCTCCCGTTCATATATTTATCCTTGAATGACTCCTGTAAACCCGTAATATATTTAGATGTCGTCTTTGTTGCAGTGAGTATTTTGGAAGAAAAACATGTATTTCATAGTAAAAGCACAAGAAAGCACAGGAGTTTAGAGATAATCTAAATAAATAAATAGATTCCAACAGACACATAGAAAAGATTAGGGGGCTTCAGCAGCACCCCAAATCCAATTGATTTTGGTAGAGTAGTGTGTTGAAAATTCTATTTTATGAGTTTTCTATGAAATAGCGGGTTTTCGGTCAAAATTCTTAACTAAAACATAACATTTAAACAACTAAGAGACTTCTCTCAACAAAAAGTTCTTAAGCGGCCAAGTCTTATTTGATATTAATAAAAGGTTTATGGAATAAAATCATTTAAAATACCCCCCCCCCATAATCCCCCTCTATCCCCCCCCCCCACTTTAGACTAATATTAGACGACCCTTCATTTATTAACTACTGTATGTCCAATTCAGAACGGTACCCTTTTACCTTTATTAGATCAAAACTGAATGAGATATTACAAAACTTATTTGAGGCTTAAAGTGTAATATTTAACATCTCCAATCATTTCGACTTTAAAGCTTTTCCTTTATTGTCTTGATCTATCTCCTACTCTTTGCTTTATGTCTGAATTGTTTTGTCTGATCAATTTCTTGTTTCTCTCTTTATCTTTTCATCTCTTTAGATCTGACTTTAACAAAGATTCTTTGTCTTTATCCCCCTCCCTTTCCTTTCTTTTCCCGTTTAATGAAAAACTTTAATTTTGTGTTACACTTTTACAGTAATTGAGGCTGTGCTTCCATTCTTTAGACCGGTCAGCATTTAAAGTGTTGGCAAACCTTTCACGGTATTTGATCTTAAACCCCATACAATTTTAAGAGATTTCAAAGCTGGGCATTTCCTGTTCTATACGTGTCAGTTATAAAGTGTACTTCGACAAGGTTTTTATCATAGATTAATTAAAAGAATAGACAGGAGATTTTAGAGATTTTGATAAAAATAGTTCACAATAACCCTGGTCCCCGAGGCAGACGTCGAGAGGAGTTTCGCGTAGTCGGCGTAGAATTACTAGACAGAGAGAGTCTGTTCTACGCCGACTGCGCGAAACTCCTCTGGGCTTCTGCCTCAGGGTTATTGTGAACGATTTTCATCCAAATTTTGAAAAGACGACATTTAGTGTCTTATCTGTTATTTTAATTAATCTATGGTCTTCACAGACGTACTAACATGTCAGAAAGTAATTGCATTAAATCACATTTTACGTAACTCTAGAGTTACAATTATTACATTAAATACATTTTTATTTAATTTTTTACTTTATCTCAAACTTCGTATTTGTATACGTAAGTAAAAATATAAAATGAAAATACATCTAATCCTTTATTAAATTCTATGCGCAACTTAAACAACTAAAAGCTTTGTTAATGATTCTTAGTTAGTAGTGTGTACGCAAATTCGAATATGTAAAAAACGTGGGTGATATGCGTAAATATTCTGTTTGGAATAAAAAGTGTGGGGTGTTATGAAGAAACAAAACAACGCCATCTGTTGGCTGTGCTCTTAAACATGGTTAGCTCTAATAATTAATTATTCCAGAGTGACAGATCAAACACAGGGGATCAACCAGGTATATAGATAGATAGATAGATAGATAGATAGATAGATAGATAGATAGATAGATAGATAGATAGATAGATAGATAGATAGATAGATAGATAGAGAAATAAATAGATAGATAGATAGATAGATAGATAGACAGCGATCGTTTTTTCATTTCTCTGAACGATCCAAGTCGTTCGTCCATCGTTCGTTTTGTTCAGAACGACTCCATCATCCCTTTACGAAAAATTTAGTTCGTTCAGGAAACCGATGCAGCCCACCTAGTCTACATTTGCGTCTTTTGTTGGCAAATTTCTCGTAAAAAAATATTTTTGGAAATGATTTAAATATTATATTTAAATAAGATCAAATTTAAATTAATATCAGCTTGTCAAATATTTTAAACACATGTTTTATAGATAAACTATGCGTTTAACAATGTTATTAACTGTAATTATGTAAATGTAAAAAGTCACTTTTTTGAAATATCCAGAACAATGCTTTTTAAAATGTTGACAACTATACTGTCCACACGTTTATCTTATTCTATACATTGCTCGACAAAACACAGAAAAAATCCGAAAAAAAAATATTTAAAGCTCCAGAAAAAAGGGCTTTAGAATTTGAAATATTTTTTACCATTGTATTTTTAATTCCTTATACGGGTTCATAGTGTACATACTAATTAACCTAAATAAAGGTTAAGTTAAACATATGTTAACTAAGATGTTCAAAAATTTTGAAAAATTAATAACCTTTTAATAACTTTTTTGTACCATCCATTTATAGGATGAATTATTATCTGTTTCAGCTGATTAGTTCAGATTTATAGTGATATGGCCCATAAGGAATTGAGTCCTTCCCACAAATTCTGATTCTCTAATCCCAATATCTTTTTGAACCCTATGTGGAAAACCTTTGATATTTCAAACTTATATTATTTGATCTAACAGAAGTCATAGTTTGAAATATCACATGTCTACAACATTAGACTGCAAAGATATAGGAATTAGAAAATCCGAGTTTGTGACAAAGACTCAATTCCTTTAGGTTGTTTTTCAGCGACTTTTAAAATTTTTTGGACTTTTAGAAAACACCAGAAAATATTTTTCATAAAATGAGATCCTAACAATTCAAATATCTCTTTTATGTAAAGTTTGCTTTTATCAACTATAAAAGTAAAAATGTTTATTCTAAAAAAATGGAATAATTTTGGTTTGTTTTTGTCTTATCTTCCTTCACTCACTTTAAATTTAGCAAGGGCAAGGCAAGCAAACTCCCCAAACACTTAAAGTCTGTTTTTATCCTTTATATCTTTGCAACCTCACAGCTTAAAAGTTTAATTTTTCAACAGTTTCACTATTTGATCTAACAGAGTTACTATAAGAACACTATTGAGCTGCATCTTTTGACAGTTTTGGGACATCGTATAGAATACAGTTTCTGTATCAATATCAACGTATTTTTCTAAGAATCTGTAATCATGTGCATAGTAAAATAGTTATTTGATTTATTAAGCTGTAATTTAAGACCAGGAACAACATCAAACAAGACAATGTGGAGAGTCCGCGGTGCCCTACTTTCTATGATTTTTTTTACTTTTTCTTTAAAGTTTTGAAACTCAAAAGATATGTTGTATGAAAAATAGAATGCCAGATTTTTACTTGTGGTTTGATTGCATGATACACATTTTCAAATTTTTGTTCATTCGAACTTAATATAATTTATAGTAAAGCTATACATTCTAATTTTATGTACGGAAAATTTTAAAGTTCAAATTATTGTTTTTAAAAAGTTTATTCCGAAAAATTGTTTGTTCAGTGAAAAAAAACTATATTTTTTAAAATTTTTATGTAAATTCTTTCTTTTATTAAAAAAACTATAGGTTTTTCTAGTTCGTATAAACGATTTTAAATCGTTCATTTGTGTTTTTTTCTCGTTATTTCATTTCTCTGAACAATCCAAGTCGTTCGTCCATCGTTCTTTTTTCTAAACAAAACCCATTGTTTACGAAAAATTTCGTTCGTTCACAAAGACGATGCTCATCAGGACTATAAATAGATAAATAGATAGACAGATAAATATACATATATATAGATAGATAATTATTTAGGTTGACAGATGAATAGGTAGATAAATAGATAATGGACAGAAAGCTCTAAATTATATTGTTTGATTTCCTAAATTTCATTGTTTAAAATGTTTCTGACTTGATTTTGGATTTAATTAATTCAAAATATCCGGTTGAAAGTGAAACCATGCAGATGCCGCAAATATTTTTAGATACGTAGACATTCTGACATTTGCTAGACACTGGACCCCTCCACTAGACACCATAGACATCTCTAGACGGTGGAAAGAGAGACACAGGATGGACACCAGACAGGAAGATGACCAGTCTTAATTATACATGTTTAGTTAATACATAGACATAATTATCAGGATTATTAAACCATCTTTATTAAATATAACCCCTTCCCTGTACCCGTCTTTTTTACATTTATTCCATTAATTTCTGGAAAATTCGGCGCAAAAACATCCTTTCCCGTCGTATCATGAAACTCTGAACAAATTTAATACAGCTACAATATGTCAGGGCGGCTGGGTGCGAGGAAAAAGTTGATAATTTGACACAAAAAGTTTTACAATTAATTTGTAACATGAACCTGGAAATTTGTTGACATGTTCCGCTTACATTCATTTCTCAACCCTAGATCAGACTTTAGAACCATAGATAGATAGATAGATAGATAGATAGATTGTATGTTGTATCCCTCAGCTTTTATTTCCCATGAGATATGAGAGCAGACGTGTATTGAAAGGGTTGATATTGAAGATGATTGCGAGAAAAAGCGGGAGATGGCGCTGGTAAAAACCCGGGAAATATGAGTTATGTTTGGTTTGGTTTGGTCAGCACGTGGTCCCATGGGGGCAGTTTATCTACCAGATACAATATAAACTCTTTATTTAGGATTACAGGGGAAATAGATTCTAACAATATTAAAAAGTAAAAAAATGAGACAAAACAAAGACAAAAATGTTTATGGGGGAGGTAGGGGGAGGGGGGTTGTAAAAAGAGAAAGCTATTAATCCTAGTTTAATTGTGTGCACACTCTCTATAAAAGATTGAACTTTATAGTTGATGTTAAGACTGTTTCAAGAAACTCTCAAGTATTTGGACCATAAAGGAAACACAATGGAAAGAGGAAGGGTTCTGGAATGCTCGCTTCCCGAAATTAGTTTTAGAAATTTGTTTTGAGAAATGAAGTAAAAGTGAAAAGGCAAATTTTGGTATGCTGTAAAATGTTGGACTTTCTAAATATCTCAAAAATAATCGAAAACAAAAGAGAAATACCGCCAACTTTAATCCTCTTCTCATTGTCATAGTTAATTACTACAATAAAAGTGGACTCGACCGGCTCAGCGCCGTTTTAACGTTTTTTATACACAAACAAACCAGCATAAAAACAGACAAACCATGCAAATATGAAAGAGAGAAAGTTTCCATCTTAAATCCCCCCCACCGCCCCCAATATTGTTCTTAATCCTCCCAGTCTTCAAATATATTTGAAATCTAATTAACATATCATTTGATATCTTATTGCATCTTAAAGGGATATTATCGGGATTTAACAACGAATAATTTGACAAAATATATATCTCATAAAACGCTGTACTTTGCAGAACATCCTCCATGCAAAACGCTACCTATTAAACGTTATCCTATCAAACATGTGTAAATGTAAATGACCATATTACAATTATTTTGATATTTTTTTTATTCTTTAACAAGTAAGTATATAAAATTTGTTATTTTTTATTCAATAGAATCAGAGGGGAGGGGGATTTCAAGCATGTGAGGGGAAATTGAATCAAGGAGATGAAAAGAAAGGATGTCGAATTTTAATCTTATATCCAGGATTTCATTGATACAAAAGACAGTTTTATTAATGACACCCATTAGATTATGCAAAAAGATAATTGAAGTTTAAACACTTCGTTAATCAAGGGTTCAAACTGTCAGGGAAATCTAGTAAGATACAGTAATAAAACATAGATTTAAATTCTAAAGAAAGAATAAAAGAAAAAGAGATTAAAGTTGAGAAAGGGTGAAACTGGAGTGGGTACAAAACGCCCAAAAACAAAACACCCAGTAACATTGGGCATTTTGTTTCATTGGTCGTTTTGTAATTGGACGTTTTGTTATTGGGCGTTTTTTACACATTCCTGAAAAACCGAAAGAGAGGAAATGAATTGTTAAAGTAGTAAAAGTTGGAATGATGAGGAAGAATGAGGGAGAATGAGGAAAGATTAGGAAGAATGAGGAAGAATGAGGAAGAATGAGGATGAGGAAGGAAGGATGAGGTATGAATGATGGAGGATGAGGAGGAGTAGGGGATGGGTATTGGGTTGTAAATCTAGAATCTAGAATTATTACCAGTTTTTACTTCGTCTATAAAATAGAGGTCAGTGAACATAAATCAGGTTAATGTCTCAGTTAAGCTCTGTCTAGACAAGTATTGCACAGTGTATGTCAAATTCCGCAAAATTAACCTGGTGTAAAGTGTCAGCTTTCATGCCAAAATCTACAAATATATATTACAAAATTCAAATAAATGCATATGGTACTTATGAGAAGTTAGAGAAAGTAAAGTCAGGACAAAGAGGTTAGATGGATTCTTAATCGTTTTTTAAAAAGATCGAAAAAACGTTCTAGAAACGATCGTTTCGTTTTTAGAAAACGTTTTTGTAAACTAACCACTCGTTTTAAACTTAAAAAAACGAAAACTTTTTTTGAGAAAGATAAATTTATGAATGCTGTCTTAAATGTTTTTTTAATCGAGAGAAATAACCTTAATGTTTTCTGACTAAAAATGTATGTTGTCTGAAAAAGGTCGTTAACGTTCGTTAACAAAGGGTTGCCGTTAACGATCATTAACGATCTTTTTTAAAAACGAACGTTTTTAAAAATGACCGTCTGTTTTTAGTTTTCTTCGTCGTTTTTAAAACGAAGTGAAACGATCCATCTTTAGGTTTTGAATACCCGGCCCGTTTCAAAGTAAAAAATATGTGATATGAAATTGTTTGATTTATAAAATTTGGATTTAATTTTGAAGGATTTTTTGTAGAATTCAATTTAATTTTTTTCCGTGGTTTTGCTAAAGTATTTAATTATACAACCTAACTTTACATACATATTTGTATACATCGGGTTAATGCTTTTAAAGTGGTTAGGCTCGTTTTTGAAAGAATGGTAATTTAGCGACAAAGTTAAAGTTTCGATTTTAATCAATGTGACTACTAGACTGGAATATATGTATACCATAATAGATTATCAAGTACAATAGATGGCAACGTAGAATTTGTACACTCTTAGTGCAGTTGTATTATTACGTCACAAGTGTCAACAGTTTGATGCATCTAACAAAAATAATATTGATAGTGAGGTTAAAGTGCTTATCTTCCAGTTAAATAAGTGTAAATAAGTTCTGTGTTCTTTCTTTTCTGTTTTTACACATTTTTATTTAATCTTGGAAAACATCTAATGGGAGAAAATGATGTCTTCCTTGTTATATTTGACACTTGTGACGTATATAATTTGTCCATTTCTCTGTTGCCACCTATTGTACTTGATAATTCTATTTGTGTATACCTAAAAATTAGACTTACAGGGACTGTACCCGCGTGATTTCAAGGAACCCCTCATGCAAAGATGCCAATGCCCGATTTACAATAGTTTATTTTCATTTGCGGCAGTAAAATATGTATCATAAATTGCTGGCTGAAAGCTTGTTATAAAGATTACATTTAACTATAAAAAAATGTCCGTAGCTGTTCATCTTTTGAAAATTATGGACAAAATCCTTTAAATTTATAAATGAATATTCTGTACTGTTTACAAGGTGTGAGATGTTTGTAATTTTCCTGGTAACTTTCAATCCTTTGACCAAATATTTGCAATGCGAGTAAAGTATGCAAATTACAAACATTGTTTAGATAAAGGGACTGTACGCGACGATCACTCTGTGTAGATCAATTACCATTCAAGGGACTACAGACGTAATTTCAAGCCAGTCAAAGTCAAGTCCACTTTACACAATGCCCGTTATACACATAAACCTTTGTCTGGTGAACAAAATCAATGTTTTTTTCTCCGATAAATTAATTAATTTTGACTGGGTTTCACTACAAAAGTTGCTTCTGGATTTCTGCTGCAAAAAACCGCGAAGAACATTTTCAACATATTTTTCAAGCACAAGACACATTTTGATATCTTCCACATAATTGCTCACATAAACGGGAATTATCTTCGTGCAATTTGTGACAATTTTCTGGGGCGGAAAGCAGTGACAAACAACTTTGTTGATTGCTTAATATACTTTATCTTTCATGCAAATATACTTTTTATGTTCTTATGTAAACCTTAAACATATTTTGGACAAGATATGACAGGGAAACAGGACTCAGCTCAGACGTATTAAATTATTTTCTACAGTCTACTCACATTGAGATAATCAAATAAAATCGGTCCTTTCCTCTTTCTTACTTCCGGTTCCGCTTAACCCTATCCCCGCTGGGGTACTTGAAAACCAGGATACGCTGGGGGGGGGGTCAATTTGACCCCCCCCCTCTAAATCCCATGTTTTATGTCCAAATATGACAAATGATACATCATTAGAAAGCTCTTGTGCTCTACTTTTAGAATCTGCAAAAAAATTTACAAATTTGCGAAAATTGAATTTTTTATCGCAAAATCCAGTTTTATAGTAAAAATGTTTGCAAAAAAAATTTGTCCAAAAAATGACAAATTATACATTTTTGAAAAGCCCTTGACCATGCCTTTTCAAATATGCAAAAATTTTTGCAAAATTTTAAATAACCTGATTTTTAATCAAGAAAAACTAAAAATGTGCAAATTTTCTTTGACAGGTTGTTTGCAAAAAATTTGCAATTTTTTTTTTCGCAAAACTTGTGCAATCCGTTTCCTTATGTCATAGGCTTTCCAAAAAGTTAAATTTTATCAAAATCTGACAAGTGAAAGTGGGTCAAAACAAAGATTTAGTTTGCTACAGGCAAAAACAGTCATTCAGGCAGTGTGCCTGAGGACTCAGGCAGTTAGTATTAAAGCCCGGTTTTAGGCCTAAAGGGAGGGCTTTGGATATGTAAGAAAAGTCAGAAAATTTCAACAGCCTCAGACCAATACTTTTTGAGTTATGTAAAAAAACTACAGGGGGGGGGTCAAATTGACCCCACCCCAGCAGGAATAGGGTTAATAAAAACTAATCAACAAATAAAATAAAACGGAAAACAATGATTCTTTTCTTAAAACCTAGAATACATATTTTAAGTTTTTTTTTGTGTTTAATGCCTTAGAGCTCCATTGCAATAAGTTACCTTAAAAATTCAAGGACGACTTTCAGAATAGATTATTATTTTATTACATTTCAACTATTTATAGTTTTACTTATATTATAGATGAAATTAACATAAAGAATCAAGAATTTTAAAAGTTTCTTTTTCTAGTAAGTTTTCTGTAACTGAAGTCCACTATTATTATTCAACGATAGATATAAATATAAATATAAATATAAATAAGTTTTAGTTTAGTTTAAAGCAATAAAATGTTTTTAATATGTTGGTTTAGCCGGAGTTTGTATCGGAATATTAAACTATACATATTCATAAATATGATTTCAATTCATACTCCACGACCCCTCAACCACTAAACCTTTTATACTTCTCCGCCATTGGATTATTTAATCCAAATTTTATGACAAAATTTTACATTTTATATTCAAAAAGTGCAATAACGGCCGGCAAGTTCAAACATAAAGGGGGATTAAAATAGAAATTGGATGAAATTTATAAAATTTTGGTGTGGAAAGCTTTGAAAAATTAGTCTCATGGAAAACAAAAACTTGAGAGCTGAACATTTAAGAAAGGCAGCGAGTTTAAAAAATGACAGGCTACATATTTTTATTCATATTTGATGGAATATGCTTTTCTGTTAATTTACTTTTGTGTGTAATTTTTTCATTATTTATTTATAAATTTTTTCTCAGATTTTCTTTTTTTTAAATTATTAATAAATCAATATGACAACTCAACACAAAGTTTGGTATAATTTCTGTCAAAAGGGTATATAGTACATATTGGGGGACTCATAAAACTGTGGAATAGGAAGACGATATTTAGCAATCTTTTCTGTATTTGATGCAGATAAAGCAATGAAGTTTACCAGTTGCTTGAAAATTTGAATCTTAAGTAAAATAGGCTACATTGTACAGTACATTGTGCAATGCACAATTGCTGTATTTATGATAACATGGACGAGTAAAAAAATAACTGGAGTCCAATGGTCGTCTTCCTATTACACAGCTTTATGGGTCCCACTGTATAATTTCATTTATAAAAGATGAAAAAGTCCTAAAAATAACACTTTTTCAGTAATTTACTTATTTTGTCCTTTTTAATTGAAGTAAAGTACAGAAGAGGGAAGGAAGGAGTGGGGGGGGTAGCAATATGGTATCATTTTGAATGGTTTGATTTTAACGAACGGTCCTGTCATCATAAACTGTGTGTATAAAAAGGGTCGGTTGATTGAACAATAATGGTGATGCAATGAACAAAAAGATATTTTTGGGAACATCTAAAAAATATTTTTTTGAGTAAAAAATATTTTTCAAGAACGTAATGAACAAACGACGTAAAAAATGTAAGAATTTCAAATTTTCAAATCATTATTTTTTCCTTATTGCGGTGTCCAGTGGCTAGCACGTGGTGTAAAGGATTTAACCCTCTTGATTTAATCAATATATTTCAACATTTTTAGTCACGCCTGATTTAACACTCTTCTCTGTATATTGGTTACTGGTTAGCCTTTTTCAGGGACAATACATGGGGTTTTAGAGACCTTTTAGAGACCTTTTAGAGACCTTTTAGAGACCTTTTAGAGACCTTTTAGAGACATTTTAGAGACATTTTAGATACCTTTTAAGGACCTTTTAGAGACCTTTTAGAGACCTTTTAGAGACCTTTTAGAGACCTTTTAGAGACCTTTTAAGGACCTTTTAGAGACCTTTTAGAGACCTTTTAAAGACCTTTTATAGACCTCTTAGAGACCTTTTAGAGACCTTTTAGAGACCTTTTAGAGACCTTTTAGAGACCTTTTAGAGAACTCTTAGAAACCTTTTAGAGACCTTTTAGAGACCTGTAAAGGGAACCATTACAAATCTTGTATTTTTGTAGTTTTTTGTGTTTGTTAAATTGCAATATATTAAAGGAGCAATTATGTCTTTTCTGTTCTCAAAGCATCGAAATATATTTTCACAGAAAAATATATTTTTGTATTTCAGTTCATATACAAAGATTTAAATTATAAAGTTTTAGAAATCTTATTTTCAGTCACCTTTATCCTTTTTTTCAAGTGGATTGGATCCATTTTATTTCAAACGTTTGAAGTCAGCCGATTTAATCCTTTTTTTGTGACATTTTATTTTTTTCTAAAGATGCATTACAGAAATAAATGTTTTACAATTTCAATCCTTCTTATATTTAAAAAGCTTTTAAATACTTTTAGGTTATAGCCCCCTTGGGTACTATTGAGAGGTTAAGGGACTGCTGTAGCTGGATGGGGGAGGGGAAGGGCGGGGGGGACGTATTTGATTCAATAATGATTGACATCATGCTGGGCTTTTTAAATATTTAGTTTTCATTTTTTAAATTAAATGCACTTTATAAACTAAACGTATTTTAAAAAAAAAATTTCTGTAAAAAAATTGTGAAATTTCCTTTAAAAAAAGTTTTACATTGTCCAGATAATAAAATAAATTGATTTATATCAGACATTTTTAATTGCACGGTTTTACATGCTGACTCTGTAACAGTTTACCGCGAGATAGGTGCATCTCTTTTGGAAACTAAACGTTCTGCAATATCTTTAAAAAATGAGCCATTAATAGTTCATCAAAATAAAGATTATAGTGTTTCCTTCATAAAGCAAGAAAAACAGTAAATGTTAAGTTGACACAGATCCTTTCAGCTGGTTTTTAAGCTAATGGTGAACAGGATAGGATTACAAAATCAAGTAGTAAAAAGATTTCTTGAATGTCGCCTTTCTCTTACACAGTTATATGGGTCTTACTGGAAGACTAATCGTTTTTGTCATCCTAATTATCCTAATTATCCTAATTATCCTAATTATCCTAATTCCCTTTTTCTATTTTTATTTTTTGACAAAAGTTAGTGGTTTCTTATCTTTGCATGACTTATTTTATGTTAAAAGAGATTTGGGTTTAAACGGACTGAACTGAAATAAGCTTAAATTTTTTTTTTGTTTAAGTGAGATCTGCAGATAACTTTTAAACAAACGAATCAAACCTAAATCGGATTATATTAATTTTTCTCCCCATTTGTTGTTAAAATATTTTTAAAATCTCTGATCTCACCCTGCCACAGAATACCTGACAATCGTCTTCCTTCCATTTAACTACTTACCTATCCAAAAACATATCTTGATATGTGTAACCAATTATATTCAGTATCGTTAATTAACTTTGGGCCAACCACTCAAAAACAACCAACCCTGGTTAGGCGGGTCCAAACTGCATAGTAAATTGTGATTGCTTATTTGTAATATCTCATGCTTTGTAGTTGAATAAATATATGAATATATGAATTTTTATCAAATGAAAAGAAAAATTTTGAGTTCCGTAAATTCAAAAGTTAACCCTATCCCCGCTGGGGTACTTGAAAACCAGGATACGCTGGGGGGGGGTCAATTTGACCCCCCCCCTCTAAATCCCATGTTTTATGTCCAAATATGACAAATGATACATCATTAGAAAGCTCTTGTGCTCTACTTTTAGAATCTGCAAAAAAATTTGCAAATTTGCGAAAATTGAATTTTTTATCGCAAAATCCAGTTTTATAGTAAAAATGTTTGCAAAAAAAAATTTGTCCAAAAAATGACAAATTATACATTTTTGAAAAGCCCTTGACCATGCCATTTCAAATATGCAAAAATTTTTGCAAAATTTTAAATAACCTGATTTTTAATCAAGAAAAACTAAAAATGTGCAAATTTCCTTTGACAGGTTGTTTGCAAAAAATTTGCAATTTTTTTTTCGCAAAACTTGTGCAATCCGTTTCCTTATGTCATAGGCTTTCCAAAAAGCTAAATTTTATCAAAATCTGACAAGTGAAAGTGGGTCAAAACAAAGATTTAGTTTGCTACAGGCAAAAGCAGTCATTCAGGCAGTGTGCCTGAGGACTCAGGCAGTTAGTATTAAAGCCCGGTTTTAGGCCTAAAGGGAGGGCTTTGGATATGTAAGAAAAGTCAGAAAATTTCAACAGCCTCAGACCAATACTTTTTGAGTTATGTAGAAAAAACTACAGAGGGGGGTCAAATTGACCCCCCCCCCCAGCGGGAATAGGGTTAATAACTTCGAAAAAAAATCTTAAATATATCACTAAATTAAGAGTAAAAATGCAAATTTTCTTATTTTTTTGATATTCTTCTCATGTTTTAACTTTGCTATTGTAGAAGGAAATAAATAGTCAGTTTTATTTTAGAACAAGTGTCCAAACATAATGTTTCCATGAAATTAAACCCTAAAATCAATCCAAATATCAAATTCTTTAATACAAATTAAAATCTATGGTTCAATGAGCATTGATTCGAAAAGAATAGAGTGTAAGTATATATCCACCACAGAACCTTGATATCTATCTATCTATCTATCTATCTATCTATCTATCTATCTATCTATCTATCTATCTATCTATCTATCTATCTATCTATCTATCTATCTACCTATCTATCTATCTATCTATCTATCTATCTATCTATCTATCTATCTATCTATCTACCTATCTATCTATCTATCTATCTATCTATCTATATATCTATTGGTCTATCTATCATTAGAGAAGCTTTAATTTTTGTTTGTTTTATCATCTCTCAGTTTTGAGAATTTTTAAGAAAATAAAAATATTGATCTTGAAGAATTACAAGTTTATAAATCCTTTAATGGCTGATATAATTGTATTTATGTATTTGTATTATTATATTCTGTATCATTGTAAAATTTCCCCTCTCTATCTACAGTTAATACAATACCAAACCTTTTTGCAAAATGACTCTAATACCGTACAAGATTGGATTAGCTTGCTCCAACTTTTTCCCAGATTTTTTTGCGCAATTGCCGCGGAGTTTTTCGGTCTGATTTCCCGGGTTTTTACTGGATACGGAAACCGCCACAATATCTTTAGATTAAACAAAGAGTATTGAGTTTAGCCGACCTTGGGTTAATATTAGAGGCCAATGTAGAGGCCAAATAGCTGAATAGAAGACAACAAATTGGTTAAAGGTTGATGATGAGGGGGGGGGGCGGGGGCTAAGCCATTACTTAATTTTTAGAAACCGTGAATAATTTTAATTAATAACCTTCGGTTGAATATACAAAACCATTTTTACATCCTTGCCCTTACAAGCATGGTTTTTGTTATGTGATACTGCCTTTATAGGCATTACAGGCTTTCATAAAGATAAAAGCTTGGGAGGGACAAAAAGTGTTTGGAAGGGTCCTTTTTCATATTCATCTTTGATAACAATATGGCCGGGGGTATTGTTTACATCTTCCCAGTTAGAATAGAACAGTTTTTGGTAATCATTCCAGACAATCCATCATTCATTCATCCATCATCCATCCTATATTCGTCCATCCCACCATCCTCTCATCCATCTCACTATTTATCTTTCTATAAATAATTTTATATTTGAAATTCAGGTTGAGGTGTTTGTATAAAAAATAAATAATCATAAACATTGGTTTGAGGTTTATATATATATATAAATATGTAAACATTCGTGTTACCCTGCTGTCAAGTCATGTCACCCTCTTGTCAACCTACAATACCCAGCTGGAGAGGGGGGGAAGGGTACTCTAACTAGTGGGGGGGGGTCACCGCCCCCTCGACTAATTTCCCCATCCCTCCTTTTCCCCCGGCCCTGCTCCCCTTCTATTGTGCCATATCAATTTTCTATCCACAAACATTTGAAATTTAGATCAACAACACACGCTGGTTTTATTTCAAATAAAAAATATTTGTAAACAATGAATTATTTATGTGACTTTGCATTCTTTGCCTTTATTGTTCAGTTTTCGCTACATCCGAATAAATGAAATCTTTATAAACATGTATTTGCGGTGAAAGAAAACATTTTTCCAATAATATATTCATCATTTATATTTGTTTAAAGCAAAATTACATTTAACAATATAAAAGTTTACAAACTCTTTTTTCTGGATATCGCATTTTATGCTTGACAGGGTTGCCAAAAAACAGGTGAAATTAAAGACTTTTAGCATGAGTATAGTTTAGTTATTAGGATGTGTTTTTTGGAAATGGAGTTTCTTGGTCCCAGTCTAGTGTTTTCGTTTTCTAAAAATGTTGTGATGATGACAATACTGCAAGGCTTGATAGATTTTCGCACATTGCTTTGAAACTAACACTGGGTTTGCAGAACTTATGGAGTTTCTTTAGATTTGCTTTTTTTGATGGTGAGATATATCCTCTTGAGCGAAAAAAAATAGAAACATAAAAAGGTATTTATTATCAAAAAAGTAATGTTTGGTGTTTAGAATATATCGGCCCAGTGTATTCTGTTACACATTTTTTGCATTAAAGATGAAGAATGATTGGCTTAAACATAGAAAATATTTCATTTTAAAGTTATCAGGCATGTTTACATTAAAGTACGTGGGTCTCATACAACCTCGGTATTTAGAATAACGACTGTTAGACTCAAGTTAGGTTGGAAACACAGACCCATTTTACGCAATAAGTTAATTCATAATCTATTTGTTTTATACCATGACATGAAATTCACAAAAATGTTTATTTTCTAATCCACAATTGTATGGGTTCACTGTATATGATTTTGAAATATACAGTGCACAAATATGGCTTACATTTTGAAATATACAGTGCACAAATATGGCTTACATTTTGAAATATACAGTGCACAAATATGGCTTACATTTTGAAATATACAGTGCACAAATATCGCTTTCCTTTTGACATTCCTTTAAAAAAAGTTTTACATTGTCCAGATAATAAAATAAATTGATTTATATCAGACATTTTTAATTGCACGGTTTTACATGCTGACTCTGTAACAGTTTACCCGCTGTGAGCGAGATGTTTGATTGACATTTCTCTATTAATATTGGTGTTATATAACACATGACAATGTACTACTGATTATTGTATTTACTGTTCATGTTAATTAAATATATATGAGTGCTTTCATATACAGGAAACAGAAAATAACACGGGAAAACATCAAAAATGCATGTTTTAACTGAGAATCACTTTCAATATTGAATAACAAATGATCTTTTATACACTTTCATATTTCTGGCTTGGCGATTTTCTTTGTTTTTCTTACGGATATCTATATAATATAACAAGACATTCATAGATATGTTGTGTATAGCCGGCAAAACAGCTGGACTGATTGAGCTGAATTTTTTCGTGGACACTCATGGGTAGCTGTGGGGTCTTAAAGGCCAAAAAAATCTTTTAAAAATTTTTTTTTTTTCACGGGCAACGCCGGGCCCTTTAGTTAGTATACCATAATTCCTGAACATGCTAGGTTAACCATTGTTTTCTCAAACAAATTATACGACGATTCGTTTAAATTTAAAATACCTTTTTTATCCCAATTCTGGATCAAATAATAATGTAGAAATATATATATTTCCAAGCTGCTGTTATATAAAGATATTTTTAAATTTGTCATTTTTGGCGCAGTTCTACATGTGCAATTATAGTTATTTAATCAATGCTGAATGTTTATGTTTTTTTTTTTATTTTCTTTTCTTTTCTACTTCATGATCTTGCAATATAAAATAAGAGAAAACCAAGTCATAATAGGGAAGTAAGTAGGACTAATTAAAACATAATGACAGGATTTGAGGGTAGTGGGGGATTTTGAGGGGGGGGGGAATAAGAGAAAATTGCCGGGAATATGTAATACCATTTAAAAACAGGCAGTTAACCATTTATATCAATAATTTGCTTTTCATCCCTGCAATTAATGATAATAAAGATAGCAATAAAAATAAATAATATTATGGGGGGAGGTCTGAGAAAAAAAGGAAGGGGAAGTTTTGGAAGAGTAGAGAGTTGGAGATTATTTTGAACAGTATATATGGGATTTTGAGAGGGAATTGAAAATGAGGGGGGTAATTTGAAAAGAAAAGTGGGGGAAATTTGAGAGGAAAAGTGGGAAAAATTTTAGAGGAAAAGTGGGGAAAATGTGACAGGAAAAGTGGAGAAAGAGAAGAATGTTTTGTATTCATCCGGAGAATAATTATTGGGAAAAATATACAATTGTGCAAAATGTGTGAGAATATAATAGCCTAAACTAAGCTAAACCAATCGTTCTTCCTAATATTTTCTGCTAAATCACGTCAAACTGAAGTAAATTTTTTCTGCTAGATCACGTCAAACTGAAGTAAATATTTTCTGCTAGATCACGTCAAACTGAAGTAAATATTTACTGCTATATCACGTCAAACTGAATACGTCAAACTGAAGTAAATATTTTCTGCTAGATCACGTCAAACTGAAGTAAAAATTTACTGCTAGATCACGTCAAACTGAAGTAAATATTTTCTGGTAGATCCCGTCAAACTGAAGTAGATATTTACTGCTAGATCACGTCAAACTGAAGTAAATAATTTCTGGTAGATCACGTTAAACTGAAGTAAATATTTACTGCTAGACCACGTCAAACTAAAGTTAATATTTTCTGCTGATTAAGTCAAACTGAAGTAAATATTTTCTGCTAAAAATCAAAGCTAGAGGAGTTGTAAAGTTGGACCAGAAGTATTGCATACATTAGACCTTCTCCTTCTGGGTAGTTTGCTGTGAGAAAACATTTTGCATAGTGTAGAGAAAACGTTAAGAGCTTGCAATTTTGAAATTGTTAAAATTCTTAAATTTTGTGACAGTCAAAAAAAGTTCAACTTTATATGTAGGAGAAAGATTTTGTGGGAAAATATGGGAGTGATCGGGGATAATATCAAGATGGAAGTTATATCTTTTCATCAAATGAGAAAATACCAAATATAAGACTGAGTTCTTTAGATTGCACTATTTAGATATTACAGGGTGTCTAAAAAACACAATCGATTACATAAAAAAATGTCATTTCTAAATAAAAAAAAATTGTTAATTGCTACAAAACTTTGAAGATTCAAGTATCAATATTGTATTTCCTTAGATTTTTGCAATTTTTTGAAAATTTCTTATATTTCATGTTTAATTTGAGACACCCTGTAATTGTAAATACCGAGGATGTCTATATAGATATACTAAGGTTTTGTATAAATATCCTATTCTTCAGAATGCCAAACAAAATTGGATAATTTATCTTAAACAAAAGTCAATATGCTTTCCTTGACAAGAATATTCTTTGGTTTTCTATCTACTAAACTATCTATGTTTCATATATAAATAAATATATATAAATATATATTCAAATAATATTGACTACTAAACTATATGTTTAGTTCTGTTTTGAATAAAAGGTTGAATTCAAAAACTGAAATAAATCTAGATATTCTGTAGTATGTACAATGTATCATATATCTGATAAGCTATCTATGTTTGTACATTTAATCATAGTGGAATTTATATCTACAATTTCTCTATCTATGTTTTTTATGTAATTGGTGGAATATATACTATGTATCTCTCTACTAAACTATCTATGTATATATATATAATTGATGGAATATATACTATGTACCTATCTACTAAACTATCTATGTTTTTATATATAATTGGTGGAATAATTCTATGATTATAAACCAGGTTTACTACTGCTCTACTATATACCCAATGTATGCGAATATTCTGCAAATTCTGTTTTATGTGCGAATTCTGCAGCTGCCTGCTGTACATACATTTACTGGGATACAGTTGTACACTTCACTCAAAGTATAATATAAAGAGACATTCATGTGCTTTCCAGTACTTATGTTGCTACTTTTACCGCTAAGGAATGAGTCTTTGCCACAAACTCAAATTTTCTAATCCATATATCTTGTAAACCTGATATTGCTACCCTTTAATATTTCAAACTTAAATGATTTAATTTAACAGAATTCATAGTTTGAAATATCAAGGTCTTTGACATTGAGTTGGACAGATATAAGGAATATAAAATAAGAGTTGGCGACAAAGACAAAATTCCTTTGGATGTAATTTTCATTTTCAAACTAAAGTCAATTTACGTGAGACTAAAATTTACTAGATTTCAATCATTTTTTTTGATATTCAAACGAATAAATTAGCATTTCTCATATTCATTACATCAAAATAAGATGAGCTACGATGTCACAATAGTAGTGCAACTAATTTCACATTATTCTGACCTTTTTTGATCTATTGCAGTGAAGCAATCATTTATTTCAGTATTTAATTTCAATTTTTAGTACTATTTTGCGAATAGCTTCATTTTCATCAAGTTACAGACAAAGCTAAAGAACTATAAATATCAGAGCTACTGTTATTATAAATTTTACATATTTCATGAAAATGTATTTAACGTCATTTATAAAAATAATTAGGTTGACATAATTAAGAATTTTCAGAAATAAGAAAAGTTTGTTGATTATTAATAATACCAAGAAGCATTTTATCTAGCCTCGTAATTTTTGTAGACCTTTTGAAGACCTTTTGTAGCAAAAATAGAATGTAAATACTTATACTTATCAAATAAATCCTGATATTTTAGTCTATAATACTGCAGTCTTAGTTCAACTAACCTTCCTAGCCAGTCACTCACTTTTCTCGGATTATTGAAAAATTGGTATGAATAAAATATTATAGTTTTATATTTTGCTGAACCCATGAACCCTAAAAATAGAAATATATCGAAATTATATTTTTCAAACTACTTCTGACTAGAACAAGAAATTAATATTTGTCTCATAATTTCAATTTGAAAAACAACCTTGCAAAATCTCAAGACGATACAATTACTATCATGGCATGGGGATAATCCATATCCCCATGCAGCTTTAACGCAAAAAATACTAGGGAGTAAGGAATAGAAGGGAGATATAACTGACGCGGTTCGCCCTACCGTATGATTATACATACTTTGCAGACGGGTACTCCATTTATATATGAAATATTCAGAATAGGTTATTGTATACGCAGTAAATGTACATCAGACAAATATTTCTTATGCAAATGAAGTGCAGTTATATCTCCCTTCTATTCCTTACTCCCTGCAAAATATGCCTGGTATTTTCTGCAAAAACAAACTTAGTCGTATACATTTTTTAATAATTCATCATTGTAAAATTTGTTTAGTTCCTTAAATCTCAATTTAGAGCTATAAACAATCCAATATGATCCGCTATTTACATAGATTAGGTTTGATACTATACCGGATATATACCTCGTTAAAATTATGGAGATTTTTTTCAGATCTAAAACTTTTGAACATTTTTCATTGACAGTTTGAAGATAATGTATAAAAGTTTAAAGGTAACGATGAGAGTATTTACGCGGAGCAAAGATTAAAATATTGAAAGCATGAGAATATATTTCAAGAATATTTCAAGGCATGTTAAAACATTTTTCTAAAATATGTGTGAATATAAATATGTTTGAATAAAATAAATATTTTGAGACAAAAATTACTTAGTCAGCTTCAATTCCCCTTCTCCTTGAATTATTCCCCCCCCC